>NC_044918.1:1269217-1402215 GCF_003576645.1 Ipomoea triloba
GCCCCAAGCTCGTTCGCACGTTACCCCGCGATCCAAGCGTTCAAAAATTTCATCAAAGAATTTTGAGGTTCAACTACGCGAAGGTACCTCCCATAATCCCAAAGAACTCTCAAGAAGTCAAACTGGAGTATCATGTGACTATGTCGACTTGGATTCCGATGGTGCTCGTATCGTTGGAATTGATTTTACCGACAAAGAGGTAGAACAACTCAAGAAGCTAATTGGAAAGGGGATTTCTTACTCAATTGATCGTCGTCCTTCCAACATCATTGATTGCCACCAAAAGAATTGGGTAGGTGTGCATTTTGATTCCTTGAAAGCCGGTTTGCGCATCCCCTTTGACCCATTCCTTGTTGACTTCGTGAATTATTACGGCATAGTTCCAGGTCAGATAGCACCCAACGCACACCGTATTCTTGCATGCTACCCTCAGATTTGCAAACGTCACCAAGTGCCTTGTACACTAGAACTCTTCAATTTTCTCCATCTGGTAAAGTGCATGGGGAAAAACCATCGCAACGGTTTTGTCATTATCCAATGTCGTGGGACAGTTGGAAAAGTTTCTGACTTGCCTGACAACAATCGTAGATGGAAAGAAAAATTTCTTCGGGTTCGTTTGGATGGTGATCTTCCTTTCAAAAATGAATGGTCTCGTCGGATGCGTAAGTGCGTGGTTCCCCTTGAGACTCCAGAGATTCACATTGCTGTTGAGAAGATTAAGTCTGAATGCTATTCTTGGGAGATTTACCACTCCGCAGAGGCTTTTGATGCAGCTCGACTCCCTGCTCCAACTTACGAGGCCCAAGGTTGGATCTTAAACGGTTAGCACATGTCTCCCCTTTTTATCTTTGATTTCTCACACGATTTTGTTATTTCTTATTAACATCCAGGAGCGCCGGATATTGATCCTGAATTAAAGGAACTGCTAGGTGCAAGTGCAAGCGGGAGTAGTCGACCTGGATTGCCAAAGATTATTTTGAAAAATAAATTTGTACCTCCTACTATCCCCCGTTATGAATTTGGTAGCCCTGGCTTTCCTTCTGCTCCGTTTCCCCCTAAATCACATGGGAAGCGTCCCATAGGTGAGGTTGAAAGTGAGGTGTCGGGGAACGCTTTTGCCACTTGTCCTAACCTCGACGGGGGGTCTCCACTTGTGAGCGCGTTGACCCGCGCACCAGTTGATTTGCGAAAAATGTTCGATCTGTTACTCCAACTGAGTCCTCCACCCTCGGGCATCGCCACTTTGTCCAATGAAAAAGTTGCTGAGCAGCTAGCCCATCACCTAGCTAACGTACTTACTCCAATCATTGAGTTGCTGATCTCTCTTTTCTTCGTTTGGTACTTTCTAAACTGTGGTTTATGATCGTGTTTATGTCAGGTTGCTAGCACAGGCGCCGAGTTGTTCCTGCGATGCCAGCTTACTGCTATAGGATGGGAAAAGGAAACACAATCACTCAGGGCCACCGTGAGGGATCAGGAAAACCAACTCGAATCTCGTCGAGAACAAATATCCCATTTGGACGCCCAACTCTATTCTTTGGGACAGTATCCAAATTCCGATCAGTTTCGTCGAGATGCCATTGCTTATTTCGTATCTCGACCATCCGAGGTGCCCGGTCTGTTGTCTGCTTCACGTCCCTCCGAGGATGCAGCCATTCCTTTGTTCCATATGTTCCGAGAAGACCCAGTGATATCAGCGATGATACGTAAGGTGACCGCATGGGGTTATCTCAAAGGAACAAGGGGCATGCAACAAACTTTGTATCACATATTACAAAATGCTCTCCCTGAGGATTGGGAATCGGTTCGTACCGTTCTGCCCGAAGATCTGACACCTCCTGGTCCAGAGCCCTTCAAGAAGCCTCCGACGGGTCCTTCCTCATCGCGTGGTCAAGATCCATGATTGTTTTGTCCTCCATAGTCGTAGTTGCTTGTTTGTGGAGTGTGATCGGGAGACCGACCCCGCTTGTGTCGGTTGTACTTTTAACTTTGCGTGTATGAATCATTTCCTTCCTTCACTTTGTCATTACGTAACATGTTGTTTCCTTGATTGGGTGTTTGCTCGTGCACGTCGCCTCTTACCCGCACGATTGGTTGATTTGTCGACAGATGCCTCACATCCATGTGGTCAATTGACATATCACTTTGTCACAAGTTACTAGACATCAGAGTGGTTGGCCAAGTGTACGTTGCCATCCAGGTGGTTGATCGTCCGTTGCTCCTCATCCAAGCGATTTGTCTACCGGTTGCTCGCCATACCGACATAGNATGTTGAAGTGGTTGTTGTCCGTTGAAGGTGGCCAGGCTTCCCAGCGGATGATCGACCAGATTGCATAACATTCAAGTTGTCGAATCGCCCGTCACACGAAGTGCTTAGTAAACAGGTGTAGGTTGATTGGCGTCCACAAATGCTTCACTCGTCGGTGCAGGTTGATCGGCTTCCATAAGTGCTTCGCTCGTCGGTGCAGGTTGTGCTTGGTTGGCTGGTGCAGGTTGATCGGCATCCACAAGTGCTTCGCTCGTCGGTGCAGGTTGTGCTTGGTTGGCTGGTGCAGGTTGATCGGCATCCACAAGTGCTTCGCTCGTCGGTGCAGGTTGTGCTTGGTTGGCTGGTGTAGGTTGCTTGACTCCCAAGGTGTTGGTCGACTAATCAACCATCTTGCAAATTCCTTGACATAAGATAATATTCAAGCTTCTCTATGCTTTCTTGCAGTTTTTCAAGTAGTACATTCTCTTATCTCTTCAAGCTTCTCTATGCTTTCTTGCAATTTCTCAAGTAGTATATTCTTCCATCCAACTCTCGCTGCTAACAAACTTGCACAACTTGGCTGCTCTGATGGTTACATTTACTCGTGCATGTCGAACAAAACCTCAAACGAAGATTCGTGCAGGTTGAACAAAACCCCAAACGAAGATTCGTGCAGGTCAAACAAAACCCCAAACGGAGATCCGTGTCGAACAAAACCCCAAACAGAGATTCGTGCAGGTCGAATCATAACCCCAAACGTGCAGGTCAAACACAACCCCAAACGAAGATTCGTGCAGGTCGAACAAAACCCCAAACGAAATATTCGTGCAGGTCGAGCATAACCCCAAACGTGCAGGTCGAACAAAACCCCAAACGGAGATCCGTGCAGGTCGAATCATACCCCCAAACGTGCAGGTCGAACACAACCCCAAACGAAGAGTCGTGCAGGTCGAACAAAACCCCAAACGAAATATTCGTGCAGGTCGAGCATAACCCCAAACGTGCAGGTCGAACAAAACCCCAAACGGAGATCCGTGCAGGTCGAATCATACCCCCAAACGTGCAGGTCGAACACAACCCCAAACGAAGAGTCGTGCAGGTCGAACAAAACCCCAAACGAAATATTCGTGCAGGTCGAGCATAACCCCAAACGTGCAGGTCGAACAAAACCCCAAACGGAGATCCGTGCAGGTCGAATCATACCCCCAAACGTGCAGGTCGAACACAACCCCAAACGAAGAGTCGTGCAGGTCGAACAAAACCCCAAACGAAATATTCGTGCAGGTCGAGCATAACCCCAAACGTGCAGGTCGAACAAAACCCCAAACGGAGATCCGTGCAGGTCGAATCATAACCCCAAACGTGCAGGTCAAACACAACCCCAAACGAAGATTTGTGCAGGTCGAACAAAACCCCAAACGTGCAGGTCGAACAAAACCCCAAACGGATCCGTGCAGGTCGAATAAAACCCCAAACGTGCAGGTCGAACACAACCCCAAACGAAGATTCGTGCAGGTCGAACAAAACCCCAAACGAAAATTTGTGCAGGTCGAACATAACCCCAAACGTGCAGGTCGAACAAAACCCCAAACGGAGATCCGTGCAGGTCGAACAAAACCCCAAACGGAGATCCGTGCAGGTCGAATAAAACCCCAAACGAAAATTCGTGCAGGTCGAACACAACCCCAAACGAAAATTCGTGCAGGTCGAAAAAAACTCCAAACGAAGAAGTCTAAGACTTGTAGGATCCCATGGTCAGACAGCTGTCCCACTCTTCCATGCATCTTGGTAGTCCACCCGACCAGCTGAGCCTTTCGTTCCGCTTGTAGTGCGTTCTTTGAGCCGCTTTTTTGTAATCATTCGTGATGTTTGTCGATCATGGTTACCTCGAACCCCCAATCGGAATTTAGCACTCTTTCGAATTCGATCGAAAACACTTCTGCGTTGTATGATGTCATCCCGTCGATGCTTTTTATGTTCTTCTCGATCTAGTCTTTGCGTACGATTCGCCAATCGAACTTCCTCTTGGTTGCTCCCTTGAGGTTGTGGATGCGACTGTTGTACATGGAAAAGTTGAGGCATTTGTTGTTGAGCGATAGGACTCTGAGGGTTCGTCATCATTCGGGGGGTGGGTGTCGTAACATAGTACCCAAGAGTTCCCAGCCCTGGTTGGCATATCGGTGTGGACCCATGTTGCGGTGCTCCTTGTATTTGATTCCCTCCCAATATTCCTGGTATTGAGGTCAACGTTTGGCCTACTGGTAGCAACATGGCACATGTAATTGTCATTTGAAAGTTTGTTTGTCCAGCATGTAGGCCTTCGCTCGAACCAAGCGGTTGGGTTGGTTGTATGTTTTTTCTTGACGGATTGGACGTGAGCTCGTCGTTCAAGTTCCTTGATCGATCTAATTGTTGACGTAGATCGTCCTCTAGAAATGCTTTAGTCATCCGACGGGTTGAATTTCTCTTTCGCATGTGACTTCGGCTACGATTTCTCCTGCTGTTCGTCATTTCAAGATGGATAATAGTGTGAAGAAAGAAAAGATAACGGGATAGAACAGAGTGACTCGTTCAATCCCCACAGACGGCGCCAATGATAGCGTAAATGTAAACGGGGTCTACGATTACGCTACGGATACGTGTGTTACGGGTGGTGAGGAATGTCGTTCGGCCGGTCAGATGGTCGGTCTACCGGTCAGCGACTGAGCGGTTCGAAGCTATATCGCTCTACGGGTGACGAACAGTAATAAAGAGTAAGTAGGAGAAAAATGAGCAAATCGCAAGTGTATTAGTGTAGTACTGATGAGTCCTTTTTCAGTGAGGGGAATGACCCCTATTTATACAAAGTGGATTCACTATGCACATGGTGTCTGATATGCAAGTGGAGGGCATATGGGCTGTCACTCCGCAAAATGCGCATCGATTTGCTCGAAGTGGTTGAGTTGCTCGAGGTGATGAAAACACGGATCCCCTGTTCTCGAAAAGTTGTCGGTCGTCACATCAAGCAACTGTTGCGCTCGTGAGCCTCCAATCCACAAGGTGTGTTGCTTCCGATCATGCCGGGCGACCGTCGACGGACCGTTGGGTGACCGGACAGGTTGGGTGACCGACGGACAAGTGATTTACGGATCGACTAGTACATGTGCATATTTACCCATCAATAATATATACTGTGTACTATTTAATAAGTTAACGTACTCAGCACTCGGCTTTATTTCCCAAGCTGGAACGAATTCTAAACCCTCCATCAAAACTCTTTGTTGTGTCACTCAACATTTCTCCATTTTCAGTCTTACTTGGCTTCTCTATCTTTCTCATATTGTATCGCGCGCGACAGCGCTCTGCTTTCTAATGCACTGATCGCTCCGTCTATCGCATCGGACTCATGGCCGAGATCGCCAAGCTTGTCGATGCTCTCTCCGCCGGAGACGATCTGTCTCTGAGGATTCGTGCCGATTCCTCCCTCAGGACAGGCTTCCAGCAACTCCACGCGATCCTCAACGACGCCCTCGAGACGATCGGTGATGGCGACAGTAAGCTAGGGCTCGAAGCATGGGACCAGTCTCAGATTCAAGCCGTCGCTTCTTTTGCTCTCGCCGTCGTTCACTCCACTCGATCTTCTTCTGGTACGCTCCGAGTCTTCTTAGTAGGATTAAACTCGTGATTCGTGTATTTGTATATTATGTTGATATGCGATATTAGAATTGAGAGCTGATGATTTCTGTGTTTGCCCGCTCTGTGGTGTCGCAGCTGAGCAAGTGGAACCTATAATTCTGGCCGTTATTCAATTAGCGGTTGAGTTTGCACTGTGTTATCTGGAGAAATCAATCCCTTGCAATGATGATATGCTACTCCAGGTATGTGCTGGTTCAATCACTGTTTTTTATTTGTCCAAATTGATATTGTTCATGATGCTGCATTCCGAAGCTTCATTTCTCTTGCTGCTTGAATGTAATTGTCTGGCAATATCCTTTTAGCTTTTGTTAGACCACTGGGACTTTGTGACAATAATCTATAAATATCTGTGTGTGTGTGTGTGTGTGTTGGGGGGGGGGGGTTGGGTTCTCTAGCTTCATTGAATGTTGTGCTACATGAAGGTCCATTATCATTTACTCTTGGAAGTTATGACACTTTATTTAAACTATATAGTTGATATTTTGTTGATTGCATGCGTGTGCTACTTGACAGAGCTTGGAAATTCTAACCATCCTGCAAACAAAACTGTTAACAAAGGGAAATAATTCATACTTGAAGGGATCTTATGGAATTTTTTTTGTTTTTTGTTTTTTGTTTGTATTTTCTACTGCTTCATTTGATTGCATTACCAACAGACTAATTTTAATTGGCTGCCGCTGCCACAGAAGTTTGTCAGCACCAAGTTCTGCCACTTGACAAGCTTAGTTCACAAATCCAGACTTTTTTTTGTTATTTCACCAACATGTTCTTGATACTGCATCTGTTTATAGTATTTAGAGTTCCCCAAGTGGTTGGTCCTATCTGATAAATTTATCACAGAAAGCCATCTATATACCAAAAAAGCCCTTTAGATACTTTTTAACCTTAGCAGCCTGAAGCAGAACAAAGAGAAGCATTTTAACTAATCTTACAATGCCTTGTGGGAATGATCTGTGTACTCAATTTCATTTTGAGTGAAGGGAAATTGGTTATTGGCATCCAGCACACATACTTTTTCAATTCTTCTGATCTTATCTTTTCTTTTTCAGGGTCACATGTTGCAACTGCTGGAAGCAGCACTTATTGACGGGGCAGAGAAAGAGTTGGATCCTTCACAGCCATGCTTTCTAAATAGTCTTGTGGATCAGTTGCCATCAGTTGCTAGAACCGATGAAAGTACTAAGTGGCAGGAGAAACTTAGATGCTTGCTTCAAGGTTTCTCTCAATCCTATTTATTTTTCCACATGCATCTAATTTTCTTAACTTCCCTAAATTGAATTTGTTTATTATTTTCTAGGTGGAAGATGCTTAAAGGAAGAGAAGGCTGTTGATCACCTTCTAATCACATTAGCCTCTGATTGGATGCAACCCGACAATTTGAATGCAAGGGTAGCTGGGCAGTCTGTTCGGTATGATTTTAACAAGTTGACCACTCTGTCTCAGCACTGGGCTGTTGCTCATCTGGGATGTATTCAGCGTGTTGTTTCCATCTGCAAAGAGCTTTTAGAAGTTCCAGATTTGTTTGATGATAAATTGAACTGCACAATTTTGAGGAAGAAATTGCCTTTTTGTGTTAAAGCATTGAAATTACTGGGAGCTCTCTCAAAAGATAATCCATGCGCTGACTTTGATGGCAAATTGTTGAAATCCTTTGCTTCGTTCACTGAAATGTTGACAGCCTTGTTCAGGATAGGTTTTGAATTTGCAAGCAGCAGCCCTGCTGCTGTTGACGGTAGTTTTGAGAGTCTCGTAATGCATTTGTTGGAAGAGTTCATTCAACTTGCACAGGCAATTTTTTGTAACACTACTGTGTTTCAGAACATCCAAGCATGTATAGCAGCTTCTATTTTGGAAAATTTGGGTCCAGAAATATGGAGGTACAACAATACTGCTGCCAACCCCAAGCCTCCTTTGGCTTACTTCCCTCGAGTTGTTATTTATCTTTTGAGACTGATTTTAGATGTTAGGGATCGAACATATCAGCTGTTTAAGGGTTTAGACATGGAATATAGAGACTCTCAAATGGAGTCTCCATCATGCAAGGTAAATTCAGGCAAGGTATTTCTGCTGAAGAAGTACACACTTGAGGAGCTATTCAAAATAATATTCCCCCCTCAAGTTCAATGGGTAGATAATCTGATGCATCTCGTTTCTTTCCTTCACTCTGAAGGTGTCAAATTGAGACCAAAACTGGAAAGGTCATCTTCCACCATAACAAAAGTGTCTTGTACATCTGAATCAGAAAACACTGTTTGCCATGAAGAAGAAGCCCTCTTTGGTGACCTTTTTTCAGAAGGTGGTCGCTCAGTGGGTTCTGCAGATGGATATGATCAACCTACTGTTGCATCTAGTTCTGCTTCCAACTTGAGCAATATGCCGGCTCAAGCTGAAAGTGAACTGCTCACTTTCCTTAAGAATAATGCCTTTGCTCCTGAATGGTGTCATTCTTTGTATGAAGATGGGTGCCAAAAATTCAATAGCAACCACATAAGTATTTTGCTATCTATAGTTCATTGCCAAGCCTGTGATTCTGATGAAAAAACTTCTGATGCCTCTAAACTTGGGCATGGACAAATTCATGAACTGTGCATTGAGCTGCTGCATAATCTCCTCTCCTCTCGTGCTTTGTCTGATTCACTTGAAGAATCCCTTGTTGAGAAAATCCTGATGGTTCAGAATGGTGCATTTATGTACAACAACCAAACACTGGCCTTACTTGCCCACACAATTATACGTCGGGTGGATTTGGCAGGTAGTCACTTGAGGTTGCAAGTTTATGAAGGTTTTGTCAATTATATTCGTGACAAGGAAAAAGTGATCTGGTCAGACCATCCTATGCTTAAGGAGCTTTTGGAGAGTCTTCCTTCTTTGTTTCATGTTGAGATTCTTCTAATGGCATTTCATTTATCATCTGAAGATGAAAAGTCTGCACAGGCAAAATTAGTATTTGATACCCTTAGAGCTATTGGTGCTCCTCCTACTTGTATTGATAGCACACAGTTGACATGTTGGGCATTACTTGTTTCACGTTTGATCGTGGTCCTCCGTCATATGCTATTTTACCCTCGTGTTTGCCCTTCATTTTTGATTTCAGACTTCAGAACCAAGTTGAGGGAAGCCTCTACAGCAGGGTTACAGGCTTGTGGTGGCTCTTCTAATGTTTCATCTTGGCCTTTGATTTTGTTGGATGGCGTAATGAGTGCTTCAATTAAAGAAGCACCTATCAACAATGCTTTGCGGAATCAACTAATTGATTTTGCACCTCTTCCTGCTGCTGTATGTAGAGGTGATCCAGCAGTTGAATGCTTTGGTTTGAATTGGGATGAAATATGTTTCTCTTTCTCCTTGATACTAACATTCTGGAAAGGTAGAAAACCAGAAAAGGTGGAGGATCTAGTTCTTGAAAGATATATATTTGTGCTTTGTTGGGATATCCCAATCATGAAATCTACACAAGAGCATCTGCTGCTTTTCTTACGTGGCGCAATGGATCCTGACATCTCAAATACTGAGCATTTTGTGTATTTCAGTCAAGCCATTTTGGGTCATACTGGTGAAATCAATGATCGTGCTACTTTTTCTAATAGGTTTTTGTGCTTACTTCATCAGCTGCATGATTCTCTTGTACCAGAGGAAGGTGGGGAACTGGGTTGGGATTTCTTGAGGTGTGGATCTTGGTTGTCATTGTTACTGTCCATGCTCACCACTGGCATCTGGGCTTATTGCAAGAAAAAGTCCATCACATTTGTTGTCCCAATGTGGTCAGAGCATGCACCTCGAGATGCAGAATTTTTGGCTTTAGGTGACAGCCTTATGTCGATTTTTTTAAGTCCCAATCAAGCTGCACAGCTTGTAAATATTATTTCGTCTTTGTTGAAGAGATACTTGCAATTTTATCAGAAGGCTTTCCTTTTGACATTTGATAATGGACAACTTTTCACGGGTGGGCTGTCACCACTCTTGCTTTTCACTCATACTGGCTTTGATAAGTGCATGCAAGATGAGATCTTTGAAAAGATGGGATTTAAACAAGGCCAATTGGAGCCTCTTCATGAACTCTTGGCCAAGTTGGGTGTAAGTGTTGACAAAATGTCTTTGGGGATTCGATATAAGGTTTTCTGGCAATCTATGTTGCATGGGTTGCCTTGTCATATTCAAGCCCCTAGTGGAATCCTCCTCTCCTCTATTCTTAGTATCGTGGGTATCGTGACTACTCTTGATGGATTGCTGAAAATTGTTGATGCTGGAGAAAATATTTGTTTGGAGACACAGGTTATCCGTCAGATAGTTGAATTGGTACTAAGAATCAAGTGTGACAGGGTTTTTGATGGGATTCATGGGAAGTGTGAAACTATTTATCAAAACCTGACCAAAGACTCTGAGGGATCTGATTATAGCTGTTTATTTGTGATAAAATACATTGAAGAACTTTTAAGGAATGTCAACGAGAGAGAAGTTTGTGATAGTAGTATCCATGAATGCTTGGTTTCCAAGGTTGTAGACATTGTTAACAACCTGAAGAAAGATCCTTCAGGAAGTGGGGTTTTCAGGTTTTTCCTATCTGTGGAGGGTGTCTCTAAGGATCTCTATGGCTCACAACGTAGTGATTTATTGTTCCTGGTTGAGTCACTGGAGAATTGCACCTCTGAAGCTGTCAATATAAAGGTTTTCAACTTTTTTGTTGAGCTCTTATCTGGGGACTTGTGTATGGACATTAAACACAAATTACAGAAGAAATTCCTTGGTATGAGTTTGCTTCAACTGTCAAAATGGCTTGAAAAGAGGCTCTTAGGATCCATGATTGAAGGGTCAAGTGGTGTTATGTGTGCAAAAGGAACTTCAGTCTCTTTAAGGGAGTCAACCATGAATTTCATTACGTGCATTCTTTCCCCGTCTTCTGAATTTCATTCTGAAGAACTACACAGTCACTTATTTGAAGCTATGCTAATTTCACTTGACAGTGCCTTTATGCTGTTTGATTCCGCTACTGCAAAATGTTATTTCAATTTGGTAGTTCAGCTTTCCAGAGGGGAGAATTCAATCAAGGCACTCCTGCAGCGGATCATAATGCTGATAGAGAAACTGGCTGGTGATGACAATCTGCTTCAGGGGCAGAAATATATTGTTGACTTTCTGGCAACTCTTCTAAGTGACAGCAGCTCTAACAAAGATGCGGTTGATAAATTGTCTGTGAAGTCTGCTCCTGGCCAAAGTTTGGGGGTGGGATCTTCAGCCTCTAGAATCCTAGGTTCCAGGAAGAATGCTGATGCTATGGTCCTTTCTGCCAGTCAAGGTGGTTCAGCATCCCTTGAGTGTGATGCAACTTCTGTGGATGAAGATGAGGATGATGGAACATCTGATGGGGAAATGGGTAGCATTGACAAGGATGAAGAGGAAGATAACAACAGTGAGAGAGCTCTTGCCTCAAAAGTTTGCACGTTTACTTCCAGTGGCAGTAATTTTATGGAACAACATTGGTACTTCTGCTACACGTGTGATCTGACAGTCTCCAAAGGCTGCTGTTCTGTGTGTGCAAAAGTTTGCCATCGTGGTCATCGTGTAGTCTACTCTCGCTCTAGTCGCTTTTTCTGTGACTGTGGAGCAGGAGGTGTACGTGGTAGCAGCTGCCAGTGCTTGAAGCCTCGAAAATTTACTGGCAGTAATACTGCTCCAAATCGTGGTTCGGGCAACTTCCAGTCTTTTTTGCCTTTTACAGGAAGCGGCGATCAAATGCCTGATAGTGATTCAGATGATGAGGGTATTTTTGTGGACTCAGAGAATTCAGTTAGGATACACATTCCAAAAGAGGTCCAAGAGAGGATGCCAATCTTATTGAGTGAACTAGACATTGAATCTCATGTAATGGGACTCTGCTCTTCATTGTTGCCTTCTATTATAAGTAGAAGAGATTCCAACCTGTCAAGAGAGAGAAAAATCAGCTTGGGTGAAGATAAAGTGCTTTGTTACAGTGGAGATATTTTGCAATTGAAGAAAGCCTACAAAAGTGGATCTCTAGACTTGAAGATAAAGACCGATTATTCCAATACCAAGGAGCTGAAATCCCATCTAGCTAGTGGTACTCTTGTTAAATCATTACTCAGTGTCAGTACCCGAGGCCGACTTGCTGTTGGAGAAGGTGACAAGGTAGCTATATTTGATGTTGGGCAGCTTATTGGACAACCCACTGTTGCACCTGTGATGGCTGACAAGGCCAATGTGAAACCCCTTTCTAAGAATGTTGTCCGCTTTGAGATTGTGCATCTCATTTTCAATCCATTAGCAGAGAGTTACCTTGCTGTCGCTGGCTATGAGGACTGCCAGGTTCTTACTGTAAATCATCGAGGTGAGGTGAATGATCGTTTAGCTATTGAACTTGCTCTGCAAGGTGCATATATTAAACGTGTGGATTGGGTTCCTGGATCTCAGGTTCAGCTCATGGTTGTCACCAACAGATTTGTTAAAATATATGATTTATCCCAGGATAACATTAGTCCTATGCACTACTCAACATTGCCTGATGACATGATTGTTGATGCAACCCTTGTCATGGCTTCCCAAGGTAGGATGTATCTTATTGTCCTGTCAGAGCATGGTTGCTTATATAGGTTAGAATTGTCAATGAAAGGAAATGTTGGGGCCAAACCCTTGAAAGAAGTTATGCAAATAGATGGCAGAGACATGCAACCAAAAGGCTCTTCATTATATTTTTCATCAATTCATAGGTTACTATTTCTGTCATTTCAAGATGGTACCACTTTGGTTGGCCGAGTAAATCCGGATGCAACATCCTTGACTGAGATATCTGCTGTATTGGATAATGAAGCTGACAGCAAACTCCGGCCAGCAGGATTGCACCGTTGGAAAGAGTTATTTGGTGATGGTGCTTTATTTGTATGCTTTTCAAGTTTGAAATCGAATGCTGTCCTTGCTGTTTCCATAGGCGAACATCAAGTCACTGCACAGAACATGCGACATTCAGTGGGCTCTACATCTCCTGTAGTTGGTATTGCTGCTTACAAGCCTTTATCAAAAGACAAAATACATTGTCTTGTTTTGCATGATGATGGAAGCCTTCAGATATACTCACATGTTCCAGCCGGTACAGACACTGGCATTAGTGCAATTACTGATAAGGTTAAAAAGTTGGGCCCTGGTATCCTTAACAGTAAAGCATATGGTGGTGCGAAACCCGAATTCCCACTTGATTTTTTTGAGAAGACCATATGCATTACACAAGATGTCAAACTAAGCAGTGAGGCAATCAAGAATGGTGACTCAGAAGGAGTGAAACAGACACTAGCTTCTGAAGATGGGTTCTTGGAGAGCCCTAGTCCTGGTGGATTTAAGGTAATTTAGCTACTCTTTTATTTTTTTGAGTTTTTCTATTCACAATCAGTCTTCATGTTCGTTTTTTCTTCATTGACATTTTTGTAAAAAATTGATCCAAGTGATGAAACCTAATAGGGAAACCTTGATAGGATTCACCTGCAATTCATGGGCCAGTTTTATCTTCTTTTCCTCATTTTAAATCCGGAAGGAGTATCCTGCTTCTAGTATATGGCAAAAATACCCATGGCTGGACTTGTGGTCACTGCCATGAGTATTTGGTACCTTATATAATATACTTACAGTAGAAAGTACATATCATCCACTTAGCCATTTCCCTGCCTTAATGGGTCTTTTGTGTTTCTTTGGGTGTGAGTTGCCCCTACAGAAATGAGCTAGTTAGTTCTATAATTCTATAAAGGCAGTGCTGCACTGAACAACAACATAACGAGGTCATCCTGATCTTCCTGGAAACAGTAACATTGTATATGCATCATCTTTGGAAAGAGGACATGAATGTAATAAGACAGAGCAGCATAAACTACAGTTTAGCAATTAGCATGTAGTTCCTTGCATAGTTTAAATTAACAATAGTGAGGAATCATGATCTGAAACTAATTTCCAGGTCTTACCAGTGTGATGCAAAGAGGAGTGCAATATTAGTCAGCAATAAATTTGTTTAATCTAATTCGTTTTTGCCTTTTTGCTAATTTTATTCCTCTTGATCAAGTATGGTAATGGTGTTTGATAGTCCCTTTTCAGCCTTAGGTGCTCTGTGTCAAAGAAGATAGTGAATTAGATAGTACTTTAGTCACTTTTGGCTTTATTTTTGCATAGATCTGTGCAGCTGGAAAGGTATCGGTAAAAGTTTAGTCTCCAGTATTTGTCTACTTCAAAGTGACCTTAGTATTACTATGATTTTTTTTTTCCTTTTTGAGCAAATTATCCTTTAAAGTACTACAAATCTTAATTCCAATCCTCTTATATTTGTTTTTTTTTTTTTGAACTCCACTGCCCTTTTTAACAATAAGTTGTTTCCTCAGATCACTGTTTCTAATTCAAATTCCGACATTGTGATGGTTGGTCTACGCTTGCATGTGGGTAACACATCAGCAAACCATATACCCTCTGAAGTCACAGTTTTCCAGAGAGTAATAAAATTAGACGAGGGAATGAGGTCTTGGTATGATATTCCGTTCACAGTGGCCGAATCACTGCTTGCTGATGAGGAGTTCATAATTGGTGTTGGACCTACATTCAGCGGATCTGCATTACCACGTATCGATTCATTAGAAGTTTATGGCCAAGCTAAGGATGAATTTGGATGGAAAGAGAAGATGAATGATGTTCTAGACATGGAAGCTCGCATGCTTGGCTCTAGCTCATGGGCTGCTGGATCAGGTAGGAAGTCTCGCGCAACACAGTCTGCTCCTCTTCAGGAACAGGTAATGGCTGATGGCCTCAAGGTTTTATCAAGTATTTATGCATTGTGCCAACCACAAGGGTGCTCAAAAGTTGAGGATGTTAAGCTGGAGCTTGGCAAACTCAAGTGCAAGCAGTTGCTGGAAGCAGTGTTTGAGAGTGACAGAGAACCTTTGTTACAGTCTGCTGCCTGTCGTGTCCTGCGGGCTGTCTTTCCAAAAAGAGAGATCTATCACCAAGTAATTGCTTGATACCACTTTGTTTGAAATGATGGTCACTTTTATTTACTTATTCATTATTAGTACTACTTAAGAAGTTTTCCATTGTTAGTATTCATTTTTTTTTTTTTTTAAACTTTTGTTCTTAGGTTAAGGATACAATGCGTCTCACAGGAGTTGTTAAATCTGCTGCGATGCTTTCTTCAAAGCTGGGAATTGGGGGGACTACTGCTGGATGGATTATTGAGGAATTTACTTCGCAGATGTGTGCTGTTTCCAAGATTGCTCTTCGTCGTCGCTCAAACTTGGCCAGCTTCATTGAGATGAATGGTAATTATTTAATTGCAATGTGCTTTGCAAGCTGTGATTTGTATCTCTGGTGAATTATAGTATTAAATACTATTTTTGTACAATAAATTGCCTAATTGGTCAACTAGTTCTTGTTTCCTAGATATTGATGTGCAAAGCTCCCTTTATGCTAGAACTAATGATTTGGAGCTTCATTATTTTTCCCAAACAATAAGTTTATTATCTCCTAATGCAGGTTCGGAAGTGGTTGATGGGCTTATGCAAGTTTTGTGGGGAATTTTGTACATAGAGCAACCCGACACACAAACTATGAATAATATAGTTGTATCTTCCGTAGAACTGATCTACTGTTATGCTGAGTGTCTAGCATTGCATGGGAAAGATGGAGGCAGGAGTTCTGTTGCACCTGCAGTTTCATTATTTAAGAAGCTCCTGTTTTCAACCAATGAGGCTGTACAAACATCCAGCAGGTATATAGAGTACCTTGATTTAAAAAATTTCTGCATACAAGCCTATGATGTTTCCATATTCATCATCTAACCTGCTTTCTTTGGTTTATTTTCAGTTTGGCTATATCTTCGAGATTGTTACAGGTTCCTTTCCCAAAGCAAACCATGTTAGGTACAGATGATGCTGACAACCCTTCATCTGTTCCAAGTCGAGCTGATCCTTCCACTGCAACCAGTGGGAATACTCAAGTCATGGTCGAAGAAGATTCCATTACTTCATCAGTCCAATACTGTTGTGATGGCTGTTCCACTGTTCCTATCCTCAGGCGAAGATGGCACTGTACTGTTTGTCCTGATTTTGATTTATGTGAGACATGTTATGAAGTACTTGATGCAGCCAGACTTCCTCCACCACACTCTAGAGATCACCCTATGACAGCAATTCCAATTGAAGTGGAAACATTTGGGGATGGCAATGAAATTCATTTCACTACTGATGATTTAAGTGACTCTGGTCTGTTGCCTGTTGCATCTGATGTTTGTGCTCAGAGTTCTGCTCCATCTATCCATGAGTTGGAACCAAATGAATCTGGAGAGTTTTCAGCGTCACTACTTGACCCTGTAACAATTTCTGCATCTAAAAGGGCTGTTAACTCACTGCTTCTTTCTGAGCTCCTTGAACAACTGAAAGGATGGATGGAAACTACCTCTGGAGTTCAGGCTATTCCTGTTATGCAGCTTTTCTACAGATTGGCATCTGCTGTGGGTGGACCGTTTGCTGACAGTTCAGAGCCTGAAAGTATAGATTTGGAGAAATTAATAAAATGGTTTTTGGAGGAGATAAATATTAGCAAACCTCTTGCAGCCAAAAACAGGATACCTTTTGGGGAAGTTACAATTCTAGTATTTATGTTTTTCACTTTAATGTTGCGAAACTGGCACCAGCCAGGAAGTGATGGCTCTGCTACTAAATCTGGGAGTACAACTGAATCACAAGACAAAAGTGTGTCACAAGTTTTGGCTTCTACATCAATTCCTGCCTCATCAACATTGGATGGGCAAGAGAAAAATGATTTCATTTCTCATCTCCTTCAAGCTTGTGGAACCCTTAGGCATCAACCATTTGTTAATTATTTGATGGATATTCTGCAGCAGCTGGTCAGTGTTTTTAAGTCACCATCTGTTAGCACTGATGCATCTTATGGTCTGAATGCTGCTTCTGGATGCGGGGCATTATTAATAATACGGAGAGAGGTACCAGCGGGTAATTTCTCACCATTCTTTTCCGACTCCTATGCGAAATCACATCGTGCAGATATATTTGCAGACTACCATAGACTCTTGTTGGAAAATACTTTCCGACTTCTTTACAGTATGATACGACCAGAAAAGCATGAGAAGGGTGGGGAGAAAGAGAAGTTCCACAAAGTGTCTCTGAGCAAGGATTTGAAGCTAGATGGATATCAGGATGTCCTCTGCAGCTACATCAATAATCCTCATACAACTTTTGTTAGAAGGTATGCAAGGAGGCTTTTCTTGCATCTATGTGGTAGTAAGACACACTACTACAGTGTTAGAGACTCTTGGCAGTTCTCGAACGATTTGAAGAAGCTCTATAAGCATGTAAACAAATCTGGTGGCTTTGAAAGTACTATCTCATATGAGAGGAATGCCAAGATAGTTAAGTCCCTATCCACCATGGCTGAAGTTGCTTTATCTCGACCTCGAAACTGGCAGAAGTACTGTTTAAGGCATGCTGATGTTCTACCTTTCCTTGTGAATGTGGTTTTCTATTTTGGGGAGGAATGCGTAATTCAGACATTAAAACTTCTGAATTTGGCCTTCTATACTGGAAAGGATAATAATCACACTTCACAAAAAACTGAAGGAGGGGATATAGGTGCAGCTGCAAGCAAGACAGGTGTACAACCACTTGAATCTAAGAAGAAGAAGAAGGGAGAAGAGAGTGAGTCCAGTTCTGAAAAAACTCACTTTGATATGGAAGCAGTGGTGGATGTCCTTGTTGGCAAGGGTGGTGATGTATTGAGGCAGTTTATTGACTGTTTTTTATTGGAATGGAATTCAAGCTCTGTGCGTATGGAAGCCAAATGCGTCTTGTTTGGTATCTGGCATCATGGAGATCAGTCTTTCAAAGAGGCATTGTTAACAGCACTTCTGCAGAAAATAAAATTTTTGCCCATGTATGGACAGAACATCACTGAATATACTGAACTTCTCACATTCTTGTTGGGGAAGGTACCGGAGAACAGTTCAAAGCAACAATGTGCTGAAATTGTTGACAAATGCTTGACCAATGATGTAATTAAGTGTATATTTGACACACTTCACTCCCAAAATGAGCTGTTGGCTAATCATCCTAATTCGCGAATATACAACACTTTAAGCGGTCTGGTGGAATTTGATGGTTACTATCTTGAGAGTGAGCCTTGTGTTGCCTGCAGCTCCCCTGAGGTGCCGTATAGCAGGATGAAACTAGAAAGCTTGAAATCTGAAACGAAGTTCACTGACAACCGGATCATAGTGAAATGTACTGGTAGCTATACAATTCAGAGTGTGATCATGAATGTCCATGATGCTCGCAAGTCCAAGTCAGTGAAAGTCCTGAACCTTTATTACAACAACAGGCCTGTGGCTGACCTTTCAGAGTTGAAAAATAATTGGTCATTGTGGAAGCGTGCAAAGAGCTGTCATCTTGCCTTTAATCAGACAGAGCTAAAAGTGGATTTTCCAATACCAATCACTGCATGTAATTTCATGATTGAGCTGGACTCTTTCTATGAAAATCTCCAAGCTTTATCCCTTGAGCCTCTGCAGTGTCCTCGTTGCAGTCGACCTGTTACTGATAAGCATGGTATTTGCGGTAATTGTCATGAGAATGCATATCAGTGCAGACAGTGCCGTAATATCAATTATGAAAATCTTGATTCATTTTTATGCAATGAATGTGGATACAGCAAATATGGTAGATTTGAATTCAATTTTATGGCAAAGCCAAGTTTCACTTTTGATAGCATGGAAAATGATGAAGATATGAAGAGGGGCTTGGCAGCAATAGAGGCGGAATCTGAAAATGCTCATAGGAGGTATCAGCAGCTCTTAGGTTTCAAGAAACCTTTGCACAAGATAGTATCAAGTATTGGTGAGAATGAGATGGACTCGCAACAGAAGGATTCTGTTCAGCAAATGATGGTCTCTTTACCCGGACCTTCCTGTAAGATAAACCGTAAAATTGCTCTTCTTGGTGTCTTGTATGGTGAGAAATGCAAAGCAGCTTTTGATTCTGTGAGCAAAAGTGTTCAGACTTTACAAGGTTTGCGGCGGGTTTTAATGAACTACTTGCATCAAAAACAATCTGGGAATGCTACTGCAACCTCCAGATTTGTTGTTTCAAGGTCACCAAACAGTTGCTATGGATGTGCTTCTACTTTTGTCACTCAATGTGTGGAAATACTACAGGTACTATCAAAGCATCCAACATCCAAGAAGCAACTTGTTGCAGCTGGTATTTTGTCAGAGCTCTTTGAAAATAACATTCATCAGGGCCCTAAAACAGCTCGTGTCCAAGCAAGGGCTGCCCTTTGTGCCTTCTCAGAAGGTGATGTGAATGCAGTAGCTGAGTTGAACACACTAATGCAGAAAAAGGTCATGTACTGTCTTGAGCATCATCGTTCCATTGACATTGCTTTGGCCACAAGAGAAGAGTTGTCACTATTATCTGATGTGTGTTCTTTGGCTGATGAATTTTGGGAATCAAGACTGAGAGTTGTCTTCCAGTTATTATTTTCTTCTATAAAATTAGGGGCTAAACATCCTGCTATATCTGAGCATGTTATTCTTCCATGCCTACGGATTATATCCCAGGCATGCACTCCTCCAAAGCCTGATGCAGCTGAGAAAGAGCATGGGATAGGAAAGCCTGCGCAGGGTACACAAGTGAAAGAAGAAAACAGTGGAAATGTTTCTGGATCTAGTAGCCTTGTCAATGGAAGCAAACTTGTAACAGAATCATCTGAGAAGAGTTGGAGTGATTCTCAAAAAATGCAAGATATACAGTTACTAAGTTATTCGGAATGGGAAAAAGGTGCTTCGTATCTTGATTTTGTAAGGCGGCAATATAAGGTGTCTCAGGCAGCAAAATGCAGTCTAAGATCTCGATCTCAATCTCAAAGGCAGGATTACTTGGCCTTGAAGTATGCTCTAAGATGGAAACGATGTGCTTGTAAATCAGCTCGGAGTGATATGTCATCTTTTGAGCTTGGTTCCTGGGTTTCAGAACTTATATTGAGTGCATGTTCACAGTCTATAAGGTCTGAAATGTGCATGCTGATTAGTTTGCTGTGTGGCCAAAGTTCAATGAGACGGTATCGCTTGCTGAACCTGCTTATGTCTCTACTCCCAGCAACTCTTTCTGCTGGTGAAAATGCTGCTGAATATTTTGAATTACTTTTTAAGATGATAGACTCAGAAGATGCTTGCCTTTTCTTGACTGTTCGTGGATGTTTGAAAACAATATGCAAGTTGATAACCCAAGAACTAAGTAATGTTGAATCCTTAGAGAGGAGTTTGCATGTTGACATATCACAGGGCTTCATTCTTCACAAGCTTATAGAGCTCCTTGGCAAATTTTTGGAGGTTCCTAATATCAGATCCAGGTATCTGTTTTTGAGTTTTGCTGTATTGACTGTGAACTTCTCCTTCTTTTGCTAACAATTTTATTACATATTTACATGGCAGATTTATGAGAGATCATTTACTGTCTGAGGTCCTTGAAGCTTTAATTGTCATTAGAGGGTTGGTTGTGCAGAAGACAAAGCTGATTAATGACTGTAATAAACTTCTGAAAGATCTTTTAGATAGTCTTCTGCTCGAGAGTAACGAAAATAAACGTCAGTTCATTCAAGCATGCATCTCTGGTCTTCAAATTCATGGAGATGAGAGTAAAGGAAGAACTTCTATGGTATATGGTCAATAGTTGTTACTTTAACTGCTTACCTTGTAGTAGATTGCTTATACTAATAAAATCTCTCTCTAAATACTTTATGCCAACTCCTCTCCTACATTCTATAAATGATTACGGTCAGCTTCAGGAATGTGTGACAATATATTTTCATTGCATTTCCAGTTTATATTGGAGCAGCTCTGCAACTTGATCAGTCCATCAAAACCGGAACCTACTTATCACTTGATCTTGAACAAGGCACATACACAAGAAGAATTTATCAGGGGATCGATGACCAAAAATCCTTATTCGAGTACTGAGATTGGCCCCCTGATGCGTGATGTTAAAAACAAGATTTGCCAACAGTTGGATCTCTTGGGTCTTATTGAAGATGACTATGGCATGGAGCTGCTAGTAGCTGGAAATATAATATCTCTTGATTTGAGCATTGCCCAAGTTTATGAGCAAGTTTGGAAGAAGTCCAGCAGTCAGTCTTCAAACACAGTAGCTGGGACAACATTGATTTCTTCTACTGCTGCTGCATCTGCCAGAGATTGCCCTCCAATGACAGTGACTTACCGATTACAGGTTTGCCATCTCTCTTTTTAACTTGTATTGCTTCAAAAATGTATTTTTAAATGGTGGAACTTTCTTTTATTTAGTTCTCCTGTGAGAATGTGTTTAATGATCATCTAAAGCTAATATTTATTGGGAAAATAGAAGTTCATTAAAGGTAATGCTTTTCTTTCATGTTCTCTCTAGGGTCTAGATGGTGAAGCCACTGAACCCATGATTAAAGAACTGGATGAAGACAGAGAGGAAACCCAGGATCCAGAGGTAGAGTTTGCCATAGCTGGTGCAGTCCGGGAATGTGGTGGACTTGAAATCCTTTTGGGGATGGTCCAGGTACCTGTTACCTTCATTTCATAAATAACTTTTTTTTCCCATTATTATGCCATGGAATACACATGGAGCCTTGTCAAATTTGTAAATGAAGACAAACTTGATTTGTGTCTGGTTTTATGAATTGAATTGTTCATTGTGAGATTGATTTTGCACCGACTGTTGTATTCCTAATCCCTTTTCCCATTGGTTTTATGACAATTGGTGCAGCGTTTGCAAGATGATTTCAAGTCTAACCAAGAGCAGCTAGTTGCAGTTCTTAATCTACTCATGCTATGCTGCAAGATAAGAGAAAACAGAAAAGCACTGCTAAGGCTGGGAGCTTTGGGATTACTACTTGAAACAGCACGGCGTGCTTTCCTTGTGGATGCCATGGAGTCAGCTGAGGGCATCCTATTGATTGTGGAGAGTTTAACATTAGAAGCAAATGAAAGTGATGGCATTAGCATTACTCCAGGCGTCTTTACAGTTTCAAGTGAAGAAAGAGGTGCCGGTGAACAGGCCAAAAAAATAGTTCTCCTATTCCTGGAGAGATTATCTCATCCATCTGGACTTAAAAAATCAAACAAACAGCAGAGGAACACAGAGATGGTTGCAAGAATTTTGCCTTATTTGACCTATGGAGAACCTGCAGCAATGGAAGTGCTTATCCAGCATTTTGAACCATTTTTACAGAATTGGGTTGAATTTGATAGGCTGCAAAGGCTTTATGAAGACAATCAAAAGGATGATAGTATTGCTCAGCAAGCTTCCAAACAGAAATTTACCCTGGAAAATTTTGTAAGAGTTTCAGAATCACTCAAAACAAGTTCCTGCGGGGAAAGGCTGAAAGATATCATATTGGAGAAGGGTATTACTGGAGCTGCTGTTAGACATCTAAAAGAGAGCTTTCCATTTACTGGACAGGCGGGCTTTAAATCTACTGCAGAATGGGTTGTTGGCTTAAAACTGCCATCTGTTCCACTTATATTGTCCATGCTAAGGGGTTTGTCAATGGGACATTTGGCAACTCAGAGATGTATTGATGAAGGGGGAATTTTACATTTGCTCCATGCTTTGGAGGGTGTGGCTGGTGAAAATGAGATTGGTGCAAGGGCTGAAAACTTGTTGGACACGCTTTCTGATAAAGTGGGAAAAGGGGATGGCTTCTTGGCTGAGAAGGTTTGTCAGCTAAGACATGCAACACGAGATGAGATGAGGCGTCGTGCTCTAAAGAAGAGGGAACAATTACTTAAGGTGTCTTGCCAAACTCTTGCTTTTGAATTCCTTACCAATCATGTTTTCCTGCTCCTAAATGCATCCCTAGTTTTAGTATTTCTTTTGGTAAATAAGGCCTAGCATTTTATTGTTGACCCAGGACTTAAATTAATATGTTAAAACAAGCACACAGTCCATGTATTTGTTACTTTATACGGAGTATTTGTTTAGAAGATCACAGTTATCTGTTGGTAAACTGGTGACTGAGTAGTCACTCTTCTGGGAGAAACTAGTGGTGATTATAACAATTGTGAATGAGGTACTTGATGAGTACTTTATATTTGTTTAGAAGATTACAGTCATTTGTTGGTAAACCAGTGACCGAGTAGTCATTCTACTGGGAGAAACTAGTGGTGATTATAAGTTATAAAAATTGTAGATGAGGTACTTAGAACTATAAACAGCTCTGATGCTTAATCTGAAACCTTATTTTATTATTTAGGGACTTGGGATGCGACAAGAACTGGCTTCAGATGGTGGTGAGCGGATTGTGGTTTCTCAACCAGTTTTGGAAGGCTTAGAAGATGTGGAGGAAGAGGAGGATGGGTTAGCTTGCATGGTGTGCCGTGAAGGGTTCCGCTTGCGTCCTACAGACCTACTGGGTGTTTACACATATAGTAAAAGGGTGAACCTTGGTGTTGGAACTTCATCAAATGCTCGTGGAGACTGTGTTTACACAACGGTTAGCCATTTTAACATTATACACTTCCAATGCCATCAGGAAGCTAAAAGAGCAGATGCTGCACTAAAGAATCCCAAAAAGGAGTGGGACGGTGCAGCACTTAGAAACAATGAGACCCTTTGCAACAATCTTTTCCCATTAAGGGGTGCATCAGTCCCAATTGGGCAGTATATACGTTATGTGGACCAGTACTGGGAATACCTCAATATTCTGGGGCGTGCTGATGGAAGTCGGCTCCGACTCTTAACCTATGACATTGTTCTGGTAAGCCACTAAGCCATCATAGTTCCTTCATCATTGCACTGTTTCCCCCCTTGCCATAGGTGAGGTCTCAAATGATTGTTGCTTGATGCTTTTCCAATTATCCTTGCAGATGCTTGCTCGATTTGCAACGGGTGCTTCATTTAGTACAGATTGCAGAGGTGGGGGAAAGGAAAGTAATGCTCGGTTTTTGCCTTTCATGATACAAATGGCTCGTCACCTTTTGGACCACGATTCTTCTCAGCGGCATACCATGGCCAAGTCTATCTCAACTTATTTGGCTTCTCCAACTTCAGAATCCAAAAACCCTACAACATCTGGAACTCCACCTTCTGCTGCTGGAACAGAAGAAACTGTCCAGTTCATGATGGTTAGCTCACTTCTTTCAGAATCGTATGAATCATGGTTGCAGCATCGTTTTGCCTTCTTGCAGCGTGGAATATACCATGCATATATGCAGCGCACTCATGGTCGCTCCATGCAGCGTTTCTCACCGAATCTCTCTGGTAGTACAAGTGGAAGTTCTAGTGAAACTAGTGGATCAAACGACTTACTGTCAATCATCCAACCAATGCTTGTATATACCGGTTTGATTGAACAACTACAGCGTTTCTTCAAGGTAAAGAAATCATCCAGTACTGCCACAACCCAAACCCAGGGAACCTCCAAAGACATGGAGGGGGAAGATGAGAGCAAAAAGTTGGAAGCTTGGGAGATGATGATGAAAGAGAGACTCGTAAATGTAAAGGAGATGGTGGGCTTCTCCAAGGAATTGTTGTCATGGCTTGACGACATGATTTCTGCTGCAGATTTACAGGAAGCATTCGACATCCTCGGTGTTCTGAGTGACGTGCTTTCTGGTGGTGTCACAAGCTGTGAAGATTTTGTGCGTGCTGCAATTGATTCTGGTAAAAACTGAGTACACCTTTCTGTTGATTTTTCCCTTAACTTTTCTTGGCTTTCTGTTAGTACATTCACATTCACTATAAGAGCCAACTGTAACCATAATTGCATAATGGTATATACTTTTTTGAAATGCCTATAAATGTTCGAGTTTTCAGAACCTCCATGTGATTTCTTTACCTTTTCAATTCCCTCTTCTCTGCCATTTTTTTTCTTTCAAATAAAACGAAAAACGGTTTGGGGACCGGGACCCAATTTTATTTCTTCTAATTTTTATTGTGAGATCAACATTTGTATAACTTTTTTGTTAGATCACGAGGTGTCCTGAGCATGTTTTAACTGTAGGAGGCACTTTAAGTCCGTACTATATTCAGACTAATTTTTGTTTGCATTGGACTAGTCTAATTAAGGGACAAAGTACTGGCCAAATCAGAGGGAGTTTAAACTTCTGACCTCTGTTAAGAGATGAATAGTCACTCATGCCAATTAAACTGATTACTTTGAATATTTGTTATAAATCTATAATCCAATAATTCAGCTTAGAAAGGGGAAGCTGATAATTAGAGACTGATTACTTTGAATATTTGTTATAATCCAATAATTCACTAAACTGATTACTTTGAATATTTGTTATAAATCCAATAATTCAGCTTAGAAAGGGGAAGCTAATAATTAGAGAGACTGATTACTTTGAATATTTGTTATAATCCAATAATTCAGCTTAGAAAGGGGAAGCAGAGAAAAAAAAATACTAGAGTTATGGTAGAGTTGTTTAGCTAAAATGTAAAACATTATAAATTCCCGTTATAACATTTTTATAGCCAAACACGGTTCGCATCAGTCTCGCTC
Source organism: Ipomoea triloba (assembly GCF_003576645.1). Taxonomy (NCBI): domain Eukaryota; kingdom Viridiplantae; phylum Streptophyta; class Magnoliopsida; order Solanales; family Convolvulaceae; genus Ipomoea; species Ipomoea triloba. The sequence continues at coordinate 1,294,680 of NC_044918.1, forward strand.
AAAACATTAATAAATACAGAGTCCAATCACTCGTACCATGAATAATGTCACAAATACCACACAACTCCACAAGCAAAGAAAAAAGTAGAACTTCAAAATAGTCTAGAATGGATAGATATTCATGTGAGATTGAGATGCTTTCGTCCTTGCAATTCCCATTAGAAATGTCTAGCACTTGTTTCATTCTTAGAATCTTAAATTTAAAATCTCTTTAACGTTTTCGGAGACAGGTGGAGAAGATAAATCGCGAAATATGTCCCAGGCCTATATACATTCAAATGTTTATAACTAATGCCTACAACAAGATGAAATTCGTACCTCCCTTTTTCTATCTGAATTTGAACCATGCACCTTGCAACGGTTAACAAAGATTATGAACATATTTTAACTTAATTATCTTATACGAAATTGATTCCTTGATTCCCATATCATGCAAATTTCATTTCTACTTCCCCTACTCCTCTATGACATCCTTTCATCCCTATAGAGCCTGCATTCCACTTTTGCGTACTTGCCCTCTACGGCCCTCAATCTCACTAATATAAATTCCTTGTAATTACTCATTATATTTGAACTGAATGTTCATCAAATATAAAACGCGAGGTAAGCACCATTATCGGTACACAATTATTTGAGGGTTTGGATTACGGTTTTTCTTATTCGTTGCTTAATGTTCATGTGTAATATGATTGTAGAACATTGTAAATAAAGACACAAAAATCATGAAAGGTCAAAGTTTTCTAATACACTTTTTTGTCTTGTACCTCTTTTATTATCAACTCCTTAAAAATTCATATTGTTTCAAACTGACTTAGTTACAAGTCTAATATAGAAAATGATCTAAACATGATATAACTTAACCACTTCACCAATTATATTACAATATTAAAAAAAAAAATCTACCGTGCACATAAGGGTTGCCTATATTAATGTACCATATGAATGATAGAGCATTGCGCTTTACACGTACGATAAGAAATTCATAAGTGTAATATTTACAAGAAGAAAAATTTTATTAAATAACAAAATGAAAAAAAAAATCTCATTTTTTTGTAGAAATATATATAGTACGTATTACTTAACAAGACAAATTTAATTAACATTAAATATTTTTCAATCTAAATGTCACCATCATATCATACTAGATTACTAGCATTGCATTTAAATATTATATATATCACATGTAATCTAAGCTTTATGAAATGGGTAATATCTGTATGAGAGAAGGGTGGCAATATACCAGTTGGTATGATGAATTACTCAATAAATTTCCATTTAAACGAAAATAGAAAATGACAAGGACTTGCGACCGACAGAGGATGACATAAGCATCTATTCGAGCAAATAAATGTTTAGAAGGAATATAAATGGCATTGACAAACGTCCCAATGCTTAGTGCTTTGAAGAAAATCAACTACTCCGTTATAGTAATATCTACATATATACTTCGTGATCAATCTTTTTATATTAATTATTATATGATAAATATGTATTATTATAGTCTCCATTAATCTTCACTGGGTACATATATTGATAGAACAATTTATACAATATTGTTCTATTATTACAAGAGAAATGTTATAATAGGATAAAATGTATACGTCCTAAATTAGACAAGGAATCAATTATTTATACTAGCTCTTCTAACAATCTTTATGCGGATATGGTGCATCCGAAAGACTCGGTCTTCACCCAATCGACATGCCGACCGATAGAGACCGATCGCACGCCGTGCCAAGCATAATGTCAGGGAATTGGCCTCCATTTCTTAATGATCGGCTATTTATACTAGCTATTTTAACAACTGCCACCCAGATAGGGTGCTTCCGAAAGACCCCATGCCAAGCATGAGGTCGGGGAATTGGCCTCCATTTCTTCCGATACTCTTCCCACTTGGGCTTTACTCACTAGGTTATGCAGTTATGCCTAATATGTCCGATCATATATATATAGGTGCAACATCAGGTGAGAGCGGATGCTCATGTGCCTAAGTGCAAATGTAAAATTGCACCATGCATGCAAAATTATTATGTGCTACTCAAAACTACAAAGCGCACCTATTCTTGAGTTGTAATTTTACATGTCATAAAGTGCATAGTTCTTGAATACACTCTTACATATCATAAGAGTTGTTTTTCATGGTGCACCACACTATTAAGTATGCAAGAATGCACCACAACTTGTTTAGAAGTGCACCAAGGTGTGGTGCATTTGTCCATTTCACCTGATGCGTTTCTGAATACGTTGTGGTGCATTTAACCATACCTAATGGTGAATGACCGCACGTCCCAGGATTGTGGTGCATTTGTCCATTTCACTCTGGTATATTTCTGTACACGTTGCGGTACATTTATGCATACCTAATAGTGCAATCCGCATGAGAACAAGGCGCCCCATTTGAACTATATATGTATATGTACGTACGTACTGTCTGTGTTCTCTTCTCATCTGCTGTAAAAGAATCATCCCACTGCAGATTATAAAGCTTATTAATATGAAATTTAGTTGCCATATATTTAATTTACTTGTTTAAGTGGATGTGAAATAAACAACACCGACGCTGGTTATAACGCTGAACTCAACCTTCAATTCGTCCTCATTCACTTACCTCTCACTTCATGCACGGCTTCTTTCCTGTTTCCCTGCCAACTTTCATTGTTGAGAGGGAAAATGTCAAATACGTATAAGGCTTTTCCCAAAGTTTTCCATAATTTCTTTCTTGGCTATTTTCGCTGCGGCCATTTGTCAACCTTCAAGTTTTAAATTTGCTTCATTTGCACTTAAGTATGATCAAGATTTTCCACGTTCATTAAGCAGGGACTGTAAGTATTTCCTTTAGTGGTAAGTAGTAGAGTTTTTTTTTTTCATAGAGTAACACGAATTCATATTCGTATTTTGTAGAGTAAGACTAATCCAGTTGAGTCTTGATGTCCTAAGACTAATCCAGATGAGTCTTGGTCGGGCACCATTCGATCAGATCAATGTTTCATAGAGTAAGACTAATCGAGGTGAGTCTCAGTGTTCTAAGACTAATCCAAATGAGTCTTGGTTAGGTACAATAAGACTAATCAAGATGATACTCGGTGTTTTAAGACTAATCCAAATAAGTTTTGGTTAGGTACGTCTCGGGGTATCTCTATCAAGTTAGTAGTGTTGTGTTTCTTATTAATATATATAATAATCATTGCTTCCACGTCATATTACAATAGTGACATTAAGTTCTTTTTTTTTTGGTAGTGCTAGTAGCTCTAACATTCTTGATGTGTAAAGATATAGGATTTAGATATTGAGTTCATCCAAAAGATAAAGATTTCATTTTTCAGTAGCATTCTTTATTATCTCAGCAAATTGCAGTCTGGGTTCTCTTTCTTTACCCTGTTTGTGAGCTGTGAAGTGCAGTACTGTTTACAATGAAAGGTGGTAGTGATGAGAGGATGAAAGGGGGTAAGGGGATGAAGTCTATGTGGGAGGGCAAAATGGGAAAGAATAAGGTAATGGTATGTAATGTTAGGATGAAGATGTGGATCATGAGGGCAATCACACTATTGTTGTTGTGGACATGCACTGCACAGCTGACAGCAATTGGAGAAGTTTGGGGTTCTAAGCTGCTCAACAGTTGGCCTTCTCAAGTTAACATATCTGATCTTCATGTCCACCAAAAACCATTTCTTCCTGCAAATAGTGAGCCTCTCTCTGCATTTCCTATTTGAATTTCAGTAATGTTGATAGTAGATACAGTAAAACCCTTCTGTCAGGCCATTTTTATCTCGTATTCTCGTGTTCTTGTTATTATACCTGCAGGAGTCTACAAGAACAATGGCTACCTTATGGTTTCTTGTAATGGTGGGCTCAATCAAATGCGGGCAGCGGTGAGTTCAGTTCCTGCAGACTGTGTAAAGTGTTAATGAATTGAATGGTGTCTTACTGCAATTCCCATATTCTGTGCAGATATGTGACATGGTTGCTGTTGCGCGGTACTTGAATGTGACTCTTATCATCCCCGAATTGGACAAGACTTCGTTCTGGGCTGATCCAAGGTGTAAGAGATATCTTTATTCTCATGCTTCAGTTCAGTGTCAGCAGAAACTTTTCTGTAGAGTGTGGAATCCCCCCCATAGTATTGAGTCACCTTTTCATAGTTCCATTTGGCAGTGATTTTCAGGACATCTTTGACGTTGATCATTTCATCGAGTCCTTGAGGGATGAGGTTCGGGTGTTGAGAGAGCTCCCCACGAGACTCAAGCAGAGAGTATACGAGCTGCAGCCTCTGAGTTGGTCTAACCTTTCCTACTACCATGATCAGGTAAGAACTCACTGACAACTTTGTTGTGGTTTCTATACTTACAACTAATGACTGAAATGTTGTGTCCTGCAGATTCTTCCTCTGATCCGGAAGTATGAAGTTGTACGGTTCAATAGAACTGATGCGCGCCTGGCCAACAATGGGTTACTTCTGGGGATTCAGAAGCTGCGCTGCAAAGTGAATTTCAGTGCCTTGAGGTTCACTTCCCATATAGAAGAACTAGCTCACAAAGTTATCAAGAGCCTGAGGCAAAACGGTCCTTATCTCGCCCTCCATCTTAGATACGAAATGGATATGTTAGCCTTTTCAGGGTGCACACATGGCTGCAGTGAGGAAGAGGCAGAAGAACTGAGAAGAATGAGGTAACTAAGTTGTGCATATTAATCTACCTGCAGAAAATTTCTCCTGTTAGTGACCAGAAACCGCCTGCCTGTGTAGATATGCCAATCGCTGGTGGAAGGAGAAAGTGATCAATTCTGTACCGAAAAGGAAGAAAGGGTTGTGCCCATTGACACCTGAAGAAACTGCTCTGGCGCTGAAAGCCTTGGGAATCGATCGCAATTTTCAGATATACATAGCTGCTGGAGAAATATATGGTGGAGAAAGAAGAATGAGGAATCTGTCAGCAGCATTTCCAAATATGGTAAGAAACAGTGAAACATCACTTTGCTTGCAATCTTTCATCCTAATCACGAATTATGTATTCTGAGTTCAAACTGTATACAGGTGAAGAAAGAGAGCCTGCTGGGACCTTCGGCACTGAAGTTTTTCCAGGGCCATTTATCACAGATGGCAGCATTAGATTACCTTGTCTCTTTAGAGAGTGATATCTTCGTTCCAACGTATGCTGGAAACATGGCTAGAGTTGTTGAAGGCCACCGCAGGTAGCTACTGCTTTCCAGTTTCCTCATTCTGCTGTTAGAATGGTGTGTTTTTCTTGACCTGTTCAAACCTTTTTCTGCCTTACAGATACTTGGGTTTCAGGAAGACTATTGTACTGGACAGAAAAGTTATAGTTCATTTGACAGACCAATATAACGCTGGCAATATAACCTGGGATAAGTTTTCAAATAGCATGAAGGAAACTCACAGAAACAGGATGGGGAAACCAAAAACTCGACTCGTGATTACTGAGAAACCAAAGGAAGAGGACAACTTTTATGCCAATCCACAAGAGTGCTATTCACATATTCTTAGCTAAATGTTCCCCATTGTACAAATCTTTCATGTGTGTAGTGTTGGGATTGTAGTGTGTGATACACAGTTGCTTGTAGCTGCAACTGATGGTCATTCACACATTTAATAAGATGAGCAATTCTCTGGAATCATAAGATGGTGAATAATCAACCTCAATAAAGAGAAACACGGCATCTTGTATTTAAAGGGAATCCATCCTTTTGTACAGAGAATATTTATAAAAATAAGTCTAACCTATTTTGAGAAAACATTGGCAGCCCAGGAGAAGAAAGGGAAATAGCATGTACATTCAGAGCGATGCTGACTAACTCTATAGTCTACCTGGAAAATTGTGAGACACGGGAGATTAAGGATGTGTGCAGGGAGGGGATAAAACTCCAGATTATCTCTGTTCTCTTCTAAGCTTTTTATGAGCATGATCATAAGTCTCGCAACCACCTAATGCAGAAATGGATGTTTCACTACTCGTGCGTTTACCAACATCAAGTTCTACTGAAACACTGGCCTGTGACATATCCACTCCCATGGATACCAATGTCTGGTTTAAGGTATTCAACACCCTGTTTTTTTTATTAAAAAAAAAAAAAAAAGGAAACAATGTCATACAAATAAACTATTGAAAACTACGAATTAAAACTCTAAAATAATATACTACATGGACAAGAAGTCATTGTAGACAAAACATATTTTTCACCTCTGAGAGTACTCAATTGAGAGGCTATCTTCCCCACATTCAGTTTTTAGCTCTTCCTGGTCATTCTGATCAAAGATTGGCACATCAGACTGAGTTTCTTCTTGTTTATCAGCCCAATCAAATAACTGTGCCTGAGAAGCCAACTGATCGGTGTAGGAAGAAGATCCATGAGAAGGTTGGACAGATACACCATCAAATAAACTTGGCTGCAGTGGCATGTTGAAGGGGATTGCTTCATTAATTACGGTATGGGATTCATCCATTGTTTTATAAACGGCAGCACCATTCAAATCAGATTCTACGGAGTCATGTGCATTAGCAAGTAACATTGAGTTCACAACAATATTGTCCTCATGAGCAGAGCCATTCCTGATCAGCTGAGACTGTTCAGTGAAGATTTCAACAGGCCCAGAAGCTCTTCTCTGTTGGCAATAAGATGAGAGGTTGATATCATATTTGATTCAGAGAAAGTAAAGCTTCAACTACCAAGTAGAATGCATAATTTACTTCTAAATACAGTACTCAATTCAAATCTGCCTTAAAAATTAAAAATAAAAAGGGAGAAAGGAATTAAGCCAGCAGTCTCTAAAGTTCCAAGTTCATTAAAAACTATAGAAGACTTATACTCAATTTGTATCCTTGAAGTGTGGAGCGCACTTATTCATGGGAGCTGAATTTAAATTGTCAAGAAAAAATCATGATAGCTGAATCAACAATTAATGTGAATTGACTATGATGTATAACAGATATTTTACCCATGGCATCAACTTTGAGGGCTCTGGACTCCAACCTTGGTATGGTCCTTCATAAATCTGTATCTTATCCTTTAAAAACTGGATGTACTCTATAACCTGCAAATACCAAAAGTATCAAAGTGCCTTGTCCTACAGTTATCAGATAGACTAAAGACTATTAGCTGAATGCTGAAATGTAAACAAGCAAAGTGTAAAAGTGCACCTCCAACAAGAATGAAGCTTTGTCTCTCTTCTGATCATTCTCAGGTATGATATCCCTCAAAGTTTGAAATCTGCAAAAAATTTACTACAAGTGAGCTCTAATGCAATCATGAGTATGACATGCACCCAAAAAAAGTCAATTCAACAAATTAATCCATGACAAACATGTAAGAATTAAGAGTAACAGCATAATAGTATTTTTTTTTCAGAAAATAATGTTTGGTTTGAGTAGTACTGATTCACATATCATGATGTTCACTTTGGAAAAATTAGTACTTTAAATTATTTTATGTAGTTAAATGGCTATTCAAAAGGACAAGAAAGTGGGAAAAAAGGAACTAGATGAAAACATATGTTACTTTCTGTCCATACCATTTTTTATTAATTGCAAGTGAATGGCAATACATCTTAGAAAACATCTTTAATCCAAGTTCCATGTGGATACTACAAAAATTGAACTGATTATGCAACAGTTTCCTCAACATGAAATATAGATGAAAATCATTACACCATGCAACCAAGAGCACCTCAAAGTCATACAATGATTCCATCTAACACCATTGCAACAAAATATTCCTAAACATGAAGAAACACTACTTGGTGGCAGAAAGAGCTCATTTGATAGACTGGCAAACTCGTTAACCTAACAAGAATCAAACAATTTCCAGTTAAAAACAACCAAAAAATAAGCTTGCCTCTCGTTGATTTTGCTCCTCCGGCGCTGCTCTGTCTCGGAATGCTTGGACCGAAGTGTGTTTGCCTTCTGATCACTGTGCCTCCCTTCCACTTTAACTGCAAACATCAGAATTGCAACAACTTCAATAGGAAAACACTCGTAGCAGTATAGAGCATAGACTAGACGTATATATATATATTATGTACGGGAACCATCAAGAGCTCTGGAAGAAAATTCCATGTCGTCATCTTCATCCCCTTCATGGTGACTCTTCACAGTTCTCACCATTTCTAGTCCTTCAGCCAAATTTCGGAAACCGGAATTAGAATTCAGTATAGGAAACATACAGCCGCTGTACATAGATACATGTATATCAGTTTATGTACATAATGGTGAGGTGAGAGAAACCTGAGTTTGGACACAATGACGGTCGATATGAGCTAGCGGCGGTCAAAAAGAGGCTCCGGCGAAAGGCAAAGTCCGGCGACTGAGAGTGCTGTGGATTCTGTAGAAATACTTAATATATGCGTACATAACGGTGTGCGTGGCTCATGTCTGTATGTATATATTGTAAAGAATTGTTTTCTGCAGATGATTATTTGGAGCCCTAGGCGAGGATCTCTCTTCGACAAATCTACTCCGCTGTTGCTATGTGCTAACGTGCGCCTGTGTTATGCCCATCCATAAAGTGCACCCCTTTGTTGGCCCCACCGCCGCCTAAATCATTTTGCCACTTGTCCATTTTCCATTTTTGCCAAAGGTAAAATTCTTCCTTAAGGGTGTCTACATTTCGACCCGATAAAATCGTGAATGGATAAATCACAATAACTTGACAGTCCATTATGTGAGATTGCGAGAGGATCCGTGTCTGTTGTCCACAACGAGGCACCTCCACACGAGGTGATTATATTGGTACAACCAGGCATATCCCTATAGTGTTGGTGAAATCCAACCATTACCGACCACTAGTACCTTACCTCCCAGCCCAGTTTTCCAACCCAACTGAAATTGAGCTACCCCTTGGTACACAGCTCTGAATGCTCCCGATCATACATGAACGAGGAGGCTTATTAGGCTGATTGATCGGCACGTCTCTTACCATATTATCCCAAGGGCACCCTCGAGTAAAACAAATATGTCATACCACGTCCTGTCATTTTCCATCACCTTTGTAACCTTCATTAGACCACCCAACAAACATCCAACACGTGTAAGGCATGCTCGTTCCGTCCCGCCTATAAAATGCACATTAATTGCCATGAGGGGGGACTTTTGGACTTTCTCTCTATTCATACCCTCTCGAACACTTCACTAATATTCACTGTGTTAGGAACATCCACCATACTATTTGTAACATCAATATGTATGTACGGAGTCGATATTGGTTTGTAAGTTAGTAATTCTAAAATGTTAATCGGCACCTATTACTCTTATACTTGATACCATACCAAAGTAAATAGTGAAGGTTTACTCATGTGCAATAACCTGCAAACCACACACAAAGGTAAATCGCCCTAAGTGCGACATGAATATTACAGAGTACTAAAAATTGAACTTCTAATTTTCTATTACAAGAATAATATTTCACCCACTCAATCACTCTTTATGAACTATCTCTACATTTTTTGACTAGGAAGTATGGTACCAATCAACACCATAGCATTTTGTTATAAAATATAAATGTGCAACACAACTATCATATCATACTTGATATCCTCCCAGAGTCTCAAATGCTTTGTCGGACCGGGACGTGGAAAGTCGAGTTGGGGATTCAACCTTTTGGGAAGAATAATACAATTAGTCAGTTAATATAACGGTCAAAAATAAGGTAATTGACATTCTCAGCTTTAAATTATATTTCTCTATTTCTTGGATTTCATACTGCTTTATGACACTGAAGTTACTACTTCAGCTGAAAACTCAATACTCGATCTATTGTGTAAACCTCTTAAGAAATGCAGACTCCAATGAGCCTGAAGAAGATGAACACAACCATATCTCTGCACTCAAGCTTGCAAAAGGGAAGGATATAGCTAAATGCTAACAGTCATCAGTGTGGACTAATATTTATGCTGGCCATGTTTTCATAGTTCAGCTTCCTCATTCCTGAATCTCTATAATACTTGACATTCTTGAAAAATCATCTTGGGCAAAAGACGAGGTATCTTTCTTCACGGTGTGTCTCTGTTTTATCTTTAGTATAGCGTGGGAAACGTCTCCTATGGGGGGTCGTTTTCTTGGAGTTTTGTGCAAGCACTTGTGAGCAATTGCAGCCAGGTTCCTTACTTCTTCGACATTGCATGTCCCGACGAGTTTCTTGTCAAGAATCTCATCAACGCCGTCTGGACTCATAGCAGCCTGTCAGAGGGTGATGAGAATCAGGTGAATGAACAGAAAAGGCCTTGTTTAGTAAATGGTTGTTAGCTGATTGGGTTAGAGGGTATAATTAGTTGATAACATTAGCTGATTGTAGAAAGGTGTTTGGTAAATTAGCTGTTAGTTGATATCGGTTTGGTATAATTTATTTTCTCAAAAAGCTAATTGAAAAAGTTGTTTTGATCTTTTAACCAAGTCAAACAGCTAATACTGGTCAAATAAGCCAAAATTGACTGATAGGCTAACTATTTTACCAAACATGACCAAAGTAAAGCAATGGTTGGGCTGAAGAGTGAAGAACTTACGAGATTCACGTATTCCATCAAGTTCTGGTGTGGATGGATAGCTGTGATGAGCTCAAAGAGGATAACACCGAAGCTATAAATGTCGCTCTTCGTGGTAAATTTGTTTGTGGATATATATGCAGGATCTATGTAGCCAAATGTGCCTTTAAGACCTGAATTGCTGCCATCCTTAACTTCTTCCCTTGAAAGCCCAAAATCAGCAACCTGGTTACGCAGGAAACAGGCAAAAGTGAAAACAGAAGCAAAAATGAGGTTTTGCAGTAACATGAAACCAACATCATAGCGAAATAGTACTTCTCTAGTTCTCTTGGTCCCCGGTTTTTGAATTTGTAAGACACAAACAAAGGTTGTCTACTGACTGACATTTGCATTAAGGTTTTCTAGTGACTGACCTTAGCTCTCATAGCATGATCGAGCAATACATTAGCAGACTTCAAATCTCGATGTATCACTGGTGGCACTGCCTGTTCTTCAAAGAAATAGCATTAACGAGACTATCTATCGTCTTCAGCATGGTACAGTGAGGTTAAAGACTTAAAGACAACGCAATGTCAGCCTACCCCATCATGAAGATATTCGATGCCATGTGAAATATCAAGTGCAATTTGCAGTCTTCCTTCCCAACTCAAAGTTCGTTCTGTGCCTGAGTGAAAGCACAAAAGGAAAGCATTGTTAATGAATGCACGTTTTGTTGAATAGAATAGCATCCAGGAAGTCAATTTCTGTATTTGAAAAAGGGTCAATGAGTAACAACTAAAAATTGTAAATTCCGAACACAATTGTCATAAAAAAGACCATCATTCTACTTACTGTATAAAAGGTTCGCTAAACTTCCATTGCTCATGAATTCATAGATCAACATCCGTTGACCTTTATCCACACAATAGCCAACTAAATTCACCAAATTACGGTGATGGAGCCTTCCCAGTAGCGTAACCTGCAACACTCTAGTAAGCATTACATTTACTTTGGAAAAATGCATGCAGAAAACCAGACTTTAACAGAAAAAAAAAAAAAAAAAAAAAAACAAGTAATGCTCTTTGATTCTGAAGAGTGCAAGCTAGATTAATTCACAGTACAATGCAAGAAAACCAGGCTTTAACAGAAAGGTAATGTTTTTTCCTTTTGTTATTAAGAGTTCAAACCACATTTTTTCCACTTAACCAAATGTTGCAGAAACACTTTTTAAGGTTTGATATAATGATCACCCCAATAGGGTTTGACTCAGTGACTATGCTTTTCATAAGTTGCATAATTGAAAGCGATTCTCCTAAAGAATATCCCATTGATATCCAGTTCAATTGCTCTTAGTGCATACCATTACATCTCCTTAGAGCAAAGTCCACCTACAAAAGCACTAAATTATCGCAGTAGCATAAAATTTTAATAGTTTGATAACATTATCTCCACCTAAACCTAATTCTTGCAAGCAAATGAGCATGTTGAGGCAAGAAAATGGTTCCAACCAAAAGTGATGGACACACAAATGTGTTTTTCCTAGGTACACATTAGATAATACCTCTGTCTGGAACTCTCTTTCCCCTTGTTTTGAGTCGGTAGCAAGAACCTTCACAGCTACCACTCCACCAGCAGGCATTGCGGCTTTGTACACTGGACCAAAAGATCCCTTCCCTAGAACGGTTGTAAAGTTCTGTGTGGCTTTCTGAATGTCCCTGGAGATTCACTTAGGATTAGATAAAGCAATCAGAGTACTTACACTAAATTAATGAAAGTAGAGTAGAACTCAAAGCAACTTGTTAAAACCTTCACGTTAGTTTAATTTTCAAAACTGCATATATACTCCAAGTTAAGTTTTGGATATTTCTAGTGGTTCCCATACAGCCATACCCTATTGGCCTATTAGAAAGACCTAAGGAGACATACTTGTAAGCATATCTAAGTATGCCAGATGCTGAAGCAAAGCGATCTTTGCTAGGGTGACTCCACCAGCTTTGCTGAGAACTTTTGGCAACATTTTCTGGTCCCTTAGCACTTATAGACGCACTTAAGTCAATGCTCGCACCTAAGCCATTTGTACGAATTGGAAGAGTTGCTAGAGATCGCTCATTTGCGCAACGACGAAGATGAGCTCGTTTTTTATACCAACAGACACAAAAGAACGCAAGTGATGCTAGAAGAATTCCAACAGCCACACCAACTGAGACACCAATAATAACTAAATCCGCTTTATGGACCATTCTGATGCTTTTTTCCCACAAGCAGGCAATGAGCTCATCTTGCAGGGCTTCGCTGGAAGATAGTGGTAGTTTGTCATTATTCATTAAAAGTAAAAAATAAATAAGCGAAACATTGAACTAAAAAATTGTTTAATATGAACCCTCTATGTAATCTTTAGTGAACTTCTCATATTTATAAATAACAACAATGGCAGCAACCAAAACAATGAAAACCAATTACTCCAAACATTTATGGAGCTAAATAAATTATTCTCCACAAATGATGCTCCAAAATGTTAACTCCACTATCCAAAGGTGTGGATTGGGTAAACCATACCCAAGAAGGCCAATAAGCCACTCCGCCTGAGAGTCAAACTTGGAACTTTGAGATTACCAAGCCAACAATCTGACCAATTTGACGAGGATTGCCTTATGAGCTGCACAATATATAAAAGCAATTTACCAAGAATTGTTAGGTCAAATTATAACTGGCAGTCTGGCTGGCACCAGTTGGATCAGAAATTCCCACTCTTTTATTCTCCTCCTGGTCATCGTCACAAGCTCAATTCCCAGTTACCTCACAAATCTAGTAAATCGCCAAACTTATTCAAACAAGAACTATTTTTTCCAACACCCATCAACCCAGAAAAGCAAACAAAAACAGCTGAGCAGAAAAGAACAGATATCACCCACCATAGAGCAAACAGAAACAAAGAAAATCCAGAGAAACAAAACAATAGATAAAGTTTGAACATAATCACAAAAGATATCAAGAATCGAGATAAACGCAACATACTAACATACCAAATCAGCTAACAGAGCAGAGAATCATCAGATCACTGAGCAAGAACTCATTTTTCTTGAGCAGACAGATAAAAACAGCTGTCAAAGTGGCTTGGGTGTGATGTACGTAGCAGAAACGTTAAATAAGGCACGCGGGTTTCCTTAAATGATGATCAGAATTCAGAACCAGAAACTCTCGAACTACTCTTACTAAGTCTGGCAAATGATGAAGAACATTATCCCTCTTTTTCTGGCTTCTGCTTTGGTGATGACAAATGGTGTTCGGTGAAGGACTGGGGTTGGGCATTGGACAGGGACACAGCGGCGATAATTACTAGCCGGTTTGGATACATAAGCCACTCCGCCTGCCTCTTCTGCATATGGTCTGTTTTGACATTTCTAATGTAGCAGTTGATAGTTTATGCCCAAACTAATCATAACAGGAGTCGTGTATTATAAATATGAAACTTTCCGTTTACATTAATGCAAGTTGGATATGATTTATGAATTCTTTAACCTTTAATAATGTATTTGACTTTGGTGGTGATGGAATATAATGCATGGGCGTGTCCAATTAGACTCAATTGACTATTAGTAACGTGTGATATATATCTTTCAAGTTTAATTGCTAGAATGACTATTAGTAATGCATGGACTAAGGTATTAATTGCTAGAATGACTATCACCCCATCGAACCCGAGATTACCTTTCAAGTTCAACATAAGACAATTTCCACTTATGTTGTCATATGCAATGACTATTAACAAGAGTCAAGGGCAGACGCTTTCCAATGTTGGCTTGATACTGAAAGAAACCAGTTTTTGTGCATGGGCAATTATATGTTGCCGCATCAAGAGTTAGTCAACCAGACGGACTGAAGATTTTAGTATGTGATGATTCAAAACAAAATTGTAATTCTACTACTAATGTAGTTTACAAAGAGGTCTTTAATAATTTATAAATTCTTTCATTATTAATATTATTTTATCTTCTTTTCGTTTTCGGCAGTATTTCATTATCACTTGATATATTTTCATACCGTGCATCGCACGGGCCAACTACTAGTTCGATATATTTATGAATTCTTTAACATTTAATAATGTATTTGATTTTGGTGGTAATGAAATATAATGGTTCAATTAGATCCAATTGACTATTAGTAACATATGATATATACTCGATCAACCGTCAATGAAGTACATGTCTGGCATAAATAGATATGTTCTTCAATTTCTTCTACTGTACTATTAACCCGAATTGAAAAATATCTATAATCGATAAATTATATTTAAACTCTAAGCATTTAGGGCCAATTCTTTACAATTTGAGCTAAATGCAATATAAATATTGATATTTAAAAAAAAATCTCAAACTAGAGATAGGACCACACAAATGACACAATAGGGCATGCCTTAGTAAGACATATTGAGGATATAAATAGTACTCCCAAGTCATATTATATAACAACTTCTTGTTATTTTCTTTTCATAGGCATTACTCTTTGTGGTCCTAATTTTGTAATTCATTGGTACTTCTTTTAGGTAATTTGTAATGTGCATTTAAGGGTTTATTTTGTAATTGGACATTGATGCTGATTCATTTTGAGTATACTATGAGTTTATATTGAACTCACACACTAAAAATAAATGTGTAATATATTAAAAAAACAATGAATTTACTACAAATGAACATGTAATATGTTTCACACTAGGTGTACTATATGAACGTGTAATATGGTATACTAAAAATGTACATAATAGGTATATGTTTCAAGATGGACCCCTTCCAGTATATAACGACTATTTTTGTTATACCTTAGATTAACAAAATTCATCATGTATTTTTTCACGAATAAAAAAAAAAGATGAAACATTTTAATAATTATAATTATTCTAATCCATTAAAAGAGAATATAAATAGTAGTCCAAAATTGTCAAAAATGTAACAAATCAAAGACGACAAATTTGTTTGTCTTAAAGAATAGTATACAAATTACAATATGTGTTGTAATTTCTAATTTAGACAATTGAGGGAATACAATATGTGTTGTAATTTCTAATTTAGACAATTGAGGGAAAGAAATATGTGTTGTAATTTCTAATTTAGACAATTGAGGGAAAGAATGTAACAAATCAAAGACGACAAATTTGTTTGTCTTAAAGAATAGTATACAAATTACAATATGTGTTGTAATTTCTAATTTAGACAATTGAGGGAATACAATATGTGTTGTAATTTCTAATTTAGACAATTGAGGGAAAGAAATATGTGTTGTAATTTCTAATTTAGACAATTGAGGGAAAGAAGAAGAAGAAAGAAGAATGGCATCATTCTTCTTCTTCAAAAAAAAAGAAAAAAGAAAAAGAATGGCATCATTGACTTGACTCGATCCATTGTTTGATTTCGGATAGACTAAGGCGAAACAGTTGCCAACTAGATTGTGTCGTTATTCTGTTACACAAAATCAAATCAAAATGCAACAAGAAAAATCCAAATTCAACCGCCGTCAGCGGCGGTGAATGTCGTTGGTAAACCGGAACAGTAAAAGCGGCGAGCGGTGGCGCACCGGCCCACTGAAAATACAGTCACATGGCGCAAAGTGTAGCCACAAAAACAAAATCGCTAGAAGCGGATCGGACACAGCCCACTAGGCCATTGGTCCAATATTCTGCTTCGTCTTCTTCCTTTCTTTGGCCGTTTCACTACATTCTCTGCGTGCACTCATTCAATGAGATTTGTTTTCTTTCCAGAAAAGAATCCTTATTAGTTTCTTTCTTTCACGGCGAGCTTTACTATGAAAGCTAGGGAGCAAAATGGCGTCGAAGAAGATGAAGATGGTTGCTTTAGTAGGGCTGCTTGTCTCTGCTTTCTCTCTGGTCACACATATTCGTCTAGCTAGACGTACTTATATGGATGCCATTTCAGACTACCGGCAGTCTTTCGTCGCCGTCTTCTCTTCCGGGCGGCGAATTTTTGACAATGCAGACCTTCTCAAGGCGGTAGTTTTCTTCCAACCCCATAAAGATCTTTTCTTTAGTCTTTGTAGTGCGAAATCTTGAATCCTGGGAACATTTGCTTTGCCCAGGCAAAATCCCTTGCACAACTCCCACATTCGACCTAACAAAGTAAAGTTTAGGAGGAAAGACCAGTATCGAGTCTCACCAACGCGGCAGTATGGACCAACCTCTCAAAGTGAGGGACTCCTTGTGCACAATAAGCAAATGTTTAGCTTTTGTACATACATCCTTCCATTCCCAGATGCACTGTCGAGCCGGGGAATGGGCCTTTGGGGTTGGGGATTCAACCTTTTTGAAAGAAATTGTAGAGTGATAAATTATGGTAACTGAGCGATCTATTAGTCGGGAGGATCGATGCTAGTGCCCACAAAGAGAGGGTGAAACTAACACATTGTAGCTGCCAAGACTAGATCCTACATTTTTACTCATAATCTGTCACTTAGAAACCAACTGAGCTACTTGTGTGGGCTTGGGAACATTCTCTTCACATTATCATTTGCTGCATTGTACTATTATAGATTAGATTAGATTAAGTCTACTGTTTCTATTGTCTGTTGTTTGATTTCTTGATTTTTCTGGTGTAGAATCCTACTTATAGAAGACTGTGGGGTGCAGTAAGGCCTCTTGAATCATTATACCCTGATGCCAATCCAGGACAGAATTATGCAGGTCATGCCTATACCATTTTGTAATGTTCCAAAGAGAATTAGATTGAATCTGAACATTAAGGTTTCTATCCTATCTGACAAATGGGCTTTGCAATGTTTTCAAGTGAAATCTTATTGTGTTTCATTTATACTCCATAAGTGGTGCATTCTTGGTTTGAGCCGGTCAACTATGGGCAGCCATAAGCTCTTTGTCGGCTAGGTTCAGAAGGCAAGGTTTACCCAATGCACGTAAAGAATCAAGGCCTTCTGAACCTATCTTAGACTCTTGTGGACTTCTCTTATGTTTTTTATTACTCTTCTTATTATGTTTCAATGTTGATCTCTGTAACAGCTCCTGAACCACAATCAACTGGGTTCATCTTTGTAAGGATAAGAGGGGGTTTCCATGAGATAAGGAACTCGGTGAGAATATTGTGTGTGGATTACGCTCTTCTCTCAATTATATATATATTTTCTTGCTAAAGAGTTCCATTTGTGCAGATTTCTGATGTTGTTGCAGTCTCGCGGCTTCTCAATGCTACACTTGTCATTCCCGAGATCCTATCTACCACAAGCAGTAAAGGAATCAGGTATGTCTAAGACTGCACCTGTTAAGGGCAGTGATAACATGATTATAATATTTTAGTGAATGTATAATTTAGATCATTTTGTAAGCTACCATACTTATTCAGTATTGTAACTCATTAACTGTATTTTGCAGCTCACAGTTCAAGAGTTTTGCCTACCTATACAACGAGGATCATTTCATGGAGGCTTTGGCAAAAGATATCACCATTGTGAAAGCCCTTCCACCGAACCTCAGAGATGCAAGGATAAAGAAAAAGATTCCTTCATTCAGAGTGCCCTTCTCGGCATCTCCTTACTATTACCTGCACCATGTTCTCCCAGTGTTGACTCAACGTTCAGTAGTCGAGCTTGTTGTTTATGATGGTGGATGCTTGCAGGTAAACTGGAAACCGAAATTTCCATCTTATTGCATAACCAGCAGTTACCAAATGCTGCCTAAGTGTGGTTTAAAAAATAGCATAAACTTCCTCATATTGACTTTGATGTTACTGGATATAACTTAGACCCAACTGCCTCCCGATCTGCTCGAGTATCAAAAACTGAGATGTAGGGTTGCTTTTCACGCACTAAAGTTCCGAGAAGAGGTCCAAGAACTTGCAAATAAAATTATGAAAAGGTAATATTATTTCCAACTATTTGTTTTTTGAAATTGAGTGAGATAGTAGTAGATGCTGGGGCCCACAAAAAATCGGTGAAAAGACCACAACTGTTGAGGTTGCTCTTAGATAAGCATTATATTAACTCTACATACTTTGGTATACTTGCAGGTTAAGAGCTTTGGGACAACCCTATATAGCGTATGATCCCAGTATGACCAGAGAGGCTTTGGCGTATTATAGCTGTGCAGAACTTTTTCAGGTATTCTTGCAAATGGCAGCCTACCCCCGTTTGCTTATTAAATTGCTAAGGTAAAGAATCTAATGTGGCTAGAGCATGTACCAGGATGTACATACAGAGCTCATCCGGCACAAGCGATTGTGGATGATGAAACGAAGCCTTGTGAGGGGAAACCTTTCAGTAAATTCTTTTAAACAACGTCTCAAAGGCTCGTGCCCGCTTATGCCCGAAGAGGTAGAAAAACTTCTTCCCGTTATCTTTCCTTGTTTAAAGCAGTAGAGTTGCCCCGCAAATTCTTAGTCTTAGTCTAACCGAGTTGCACAGAGCAATGTATTGAAATCTTGTACAGATACTAAGTATTAATTAACTATTCAGAATGGCTACCAAATATCAAATGCATCTTTTGAGCAGGTGGGAATTCTTCTTCGGGCATATGGTTACACATCAGACACAACGATTTATATATCGGGTGGAGAGATCTTTGGTGGACAGAAAAAGTTGATTCCTCTTCATGCTATGTTCGAGAATGTTGTTGACAGGACATCCTTAAGCACTCCATGGGAATGGAGTGAAATATATGGCCGTGAGACCAGCCTTATTGACAAATATTCGCCTCCACCTTCGGTTGATAAATATGCAAAGTTCGAAGCTTGGGAAAATTCTGGCCCGCGTCCTCGACCTCTTCCACCTCCCCCCAGGCAACCTAAATTGTATAACATTGAGGGTTGGTGGGGTTGGGTAGCTGAGAGTGATAAAGAGCCAGAGAGTAGTGTTGAAGAATTGAGGACTAATGCTCATAGGTTACTGTGGGAAGCAATCGACTACGTAATCTGCCTCGAAGCAGATGCATTCATTGCTGGATTTGATCGTGATGGTAAAGGACACCCGAATCTTGCTAGCTTGGTAATGGGGCATAGGCTTTATCAGTTTCCTGCGTCTAGAACATACAGGCCAGACAGGTAAATTTTCGGTTCTCTTTTTATACTCGATGTTTGCAAGCTCTTACATTGGAATTTGTTTTAGGCTTTTAGAGAATTAGACTCTATGGAATGGTTTCACACTTTCACCTGTTGTCTTTGCATTGCATTGTTGTATATAGATCATGGAAAACACATTTTTGTGTCATCCATTCTTGATTTTCACAGCGTGATAGACTGAAATGCCATTATTCTTTGTGCCCGTGAGTGCCAATTTCTTGTTCTACATGTTGATGCAGAAAAGCAATTGTGGAGCATTTTGATGCGATTAAGGATCATTTATATCAGGCCAACCATACTTGGATATCATCCATAAGAAAGAGCTTGAGAAAAAGTTTGGTAGATGGATTGGTGAAAGAATCCAACAGAACCAAACACAAATCTCTTCTCGCCTTTCCCATTCAAGAGTGTTCTTGTGTCGGGCATGAATCCAGTACTGAGAGGTCATTCCATTCTCAGATTTATGCTTCTCTCGGAGTTCTGCAGCGCTGTCCTGGATGGATGGATGCCAACGCCATATCTCAGTCGAAGGATGAAAGTGAAGACGACCCTCGTGAAGATGACTCCATTTCTTCTGGATTGTTGTTTCAGCACAGCAACGATGATCACGAAGGTGATAGTGGAGATATCATAAGCAACAAAGAAGAAGCTCTAATGGAGGATGAAGACGAAACCGAGGGGGGAGAAAAATGAACATAGGAAACATACTTGTCGAGGCTGGAGATAGCATGCTATCTCAACTGCGCTAAATACTATCGAGCAGGACAGAGGTACATATTAATACTCCATCTGTCCCATTTGATCTGTCCTACTTACTATTCAATTTAATATTATGAAAAATTGAATTAAAAATCACTTCAGTCAAGCTTTGTTAACCGAACCAGACACATAAAATGGGACGGAGGGAGTATATTATAACTAAAATTTATGATTTTAAGTGACTGCTTGATGGAGTTGATGTGCTAACTAGCTTCCTCTATGTACTTTCTCAATGCAGATGAGAATCTCGTTAACGAGGAGATGCCTCTAGGCTCTAGCTGATCCAAATCGGTTTCAATGGTTTGGACCATTCAAAAAACTTGAAGATCCAACCAAAAGGAACACAGACAGCCGGGTATAATTCTTCATTTTTCATTTCACATCTAGGAGTTTCACGGAACAAGTGAGATCTTTATATGCATCACTATTAGATAATGCTTGTTTTAGTCTTGACTCTAAACATAACACCATGAAGGACAAATTTGTTCTTGAACTAGCTAGTCTGAATGCATATAGGCAATAACCAATATCTAGTATAGTAATGTATAATACTAACATACAACACTTACAAGCTGGTTTGTACGGGTTGGGGACTTCACTTCCAGGGGAAAATTGTGAGGTCCAGGCCTAAACTAAACTAAGCCATTAGTAGTACTGTTTAGGAACCTGATCAATCTGTCGGCTCGTGGTTGTTGATTGGTGGTTTGCGACGAGGCCTGCCATGGCCACCATAGTCCCTGCGCATGAGCTGATAAACCTCGTATGTTGCCTGCAGAAATGCTCGCGATTCAGCTCTACTGGAAACCGCTTTGCCTGGCCCGAGTTTGGTTGGCATTTTGGTCTCCGGTTTCTGCTGGAAACTATTGTAGCCATTTCTCCCTCCTAGCCCTTTTCTCCCATAGCCAAATCCCTGAAACAAATCCCCATCAACATTTCATTAAGTCCAACATAAAAAACATTTGAGAAAACATACATCACAGCCTGCACGGGCTTAGCCTACTGAACTGGTTCAGTAGGCTTAGCTTAATGGTTCAGTAAGCAGTATTTGGGAGAAGAGAAAACATACTTCACAGTTAGCCAATTCCTGTTCTCCACCATTGACCTTCCCCCCGCTCGCCTGATGGGCGTGAGCGTTAGCAGAGCATAGGCGCTCGAGAGCTAGCAAGCTAACGATGAACAATAGTGTCAGCCCCGCTACCCTGAACCTCGTGGACGCCATTTTTCGAGTGAAGATTTTCTTGCTTACAATTCAAACACAGTGATTCAGTGAACAATGATTCTTCTCATTAAAGCACAAGTGAAGCAAGTAAACTGTGGGGGGTTTATAGAGCCTGCAGGCAGGGTCAATGCCTGTGCTCAGACATCTGGCTTATTCTAATGTTGCTCCCAACTGCATGCAGAGCTCGGAAAACTAAATCAGTTAAAATATTCAAAACCCTGCAAAAACTAACTTGTTGGGCTTGATTCTTTGTTTACCGTACACTGTATAATAATAAAGATATAAAAGTTACTTGCTTTTAACTGTTGTAATACATTGAGTTTTTGTAGTCATACATATTTACCCAACTTGAAGAACAGTTGTACAAAAATGTCTTGTCTCTGTTGTCAGTTTTATAGACAATTAATGAGCTGTATTGTGTACATCCACACACACAAAGAATGTGTCATGTCATGTGTGTTTATATATGTACATCAAAAACAAAATGATTACCTCCTAATCTCGAAAGTCTTACATACCCTAGAACTTTATAAATAAATAAACTACTAGGGGGGTGTTTGGCAAACGGCTGATAACTTATAGCTGATAGCTGGTTGGTTTAGCTAGTAGTTGATGCCTGATTGCGTTAACTGGTTTGACCAGCTGGTTATAGAAAACTGTTTGGTAAATTAGTTGTTTATTAGTAGCTGATTGAATGTAAAATGACATTTAAGGGTATTATTATTATTATTATTATTATAAAATAACAAACACACCACCCATTTAAAAGTAAATCTCATTGATTTTAAAGGATAAAATAGTCAATATACCCATTGTTTCCAACCAGCTAATACAAAAAGCTACATTCATTAGCTTTTCAATTTTCAGCTTATTGACCCAATAAGCCAAGGCCAATAAGCCATTTACCAAACACTTCAAAATAACTTATTGGTTGGTCAAAAAGCTAAACTTGGTCAAATAAGCTAAAATTTGGCTTATAAGCCAATAACCAAACACCCCCTAGATGTGCTTCAATTTCTTGACCTTAGAGCATCAATTTCAAAGGATATTTAGTGGTTTTTGGAACAGTAGCATGACTAACGCATCCGCATGGGCGTTGCTATGCGCGTTTCTTGGGAACCTAAATAACCCAATTCTTGCAGGAGCACCCCAATCCTCTCTCTCTTATTTTCTCTCCCTTCAAAATCAGATGCTACTGTTCCAGTAACCAAATATAAACTCCTAGTGTAGATGCTCTAAGAATACTCTACTACAATGCTATTGTAGTAGTCATTTTTTCTTATGAGTGACGAGAGAAACCTGCACCACTACTCATGAGTGCATTAAATTTACCATGTCTTATGAGTTATGACCCTAGACGGCAAATGACCTCAAGAAGATAAACTACTCTAGATAGCTCATAGCTGACTGGTTCAAACTAATAAAGTTAATAGGCTACTCCAGAGCATTGAACTTGTAATCTTATAATTACCATATCAACAACCTGACTAACTTTGTTGAGGTTGTCACTCACAATCTACAGTTCCTTGAATTTGCATCATACGATTGTTAGCGAAACAGAGTTAACGTGAAATGTGCTTTCACAATCTACAAGTTATGATCTCGCACTATACAATTATTCATCTTTTTTTAGATTGATCAATCAGTTGAGTTGTATATTTAAAATCACACATGAATTCGAGATTTGGTCCCTCCTTTCTCAGTGGTCACGTCTGCATGAAAACAGAGCCGATCTGCAGGTGTCTCCGAGTACCAATGTTTTGTCTCTCAATATAATGAAAATTTTATTACAGAGAAACATTTTTAGTTTACCATAAACTAAGTAGTGCTTTGCACCGAAAGCACCAACCGACCTTATCGTTGTCATCTCCTCACAGACAAATTCTAGTCACTAGGGTAAGATTAATAATGTCTGCTCGACCCAACTTTCTGCAAAAGGAATATATAACCATTAACCAGTAAACCGACCATGGATTCTATATACACACACACACACATATGAGAATGAGATTCTATCTTTCTGCAGATAAACTTCCAAGTGATGTATATATGTTAAAAGACGCTGCACCATCAAGAACAACACCAGCCTGCAGAAAGAGATGAAGACTCATCTGCATTTTGATGATTGTGTTCACATGCATGCCACGATAATGATGATTATATTACTTTTTAAAGCATGGTTACTGAGATGGATTTTGAGGTAATCAAGAAAGCAGTCTTGCATATATACCAAGAAAAGATTCTGTCCTGATAACGTTGTACAATAATAATTACAAGAAGAAAATTTGTAGTTATTATTCGAGAGTGGAATCAGATAATCAGATAAACATGGTTGATATTGTAAATACAATGATTCCCACAAATATGAAGTATCGATGTTGGGTCTAATTGCTTTGAGATCCTCCACTAGTCTGCTTGTTAATTTAAAACTTGAATTCAGGCAATTAAACATGGATCAGAGTCCCAAGCATTATATAGTAGGTAAGAATGGCCAAAAGTGTCTCTGGCTTGTCATAAATGCGGTATTTGTAAGGAGTGGAAGGTACCACATGCCAGAAACTCGGCATGACTGCCACGTGTTACGCATGCAACGGGTAGGTTCGGGAATAGCGCATTGACGACCATGTGCACTTAGATTCCTGACTACCCACTGAGTAGTCTAGGTTCAAATCTCCAAGTAACCCTACTCGGGTCGCTCGTTCCGACCCAAACTGGTCGGGGTCGGGCTCTAATCAACAAAGTACTACTGCTACTTCTAGCTATCTTGGTTATTGCATTTAGGTCGGCACGATCAAGCACATGATCAGTCAAGGTCGAGAACGATTTCTCTTCGTGGCCTAACGGGATACCGAGCATGTGTACGGTACGTATAGAGAGATATACTCAAGAAATATTCCATATCAATCGTCTTATAACTTTAATCGGCAAATAATTACAAGAAGATAAACTAGTCAGGTTATTCATAGTTTACCGGCTCAAATCAATTAAGTTAATAGACAACTTTCAATAATTATGATCAACTTGATTAGGGATGCTTAAATGATCCTATTTTAGCAGTGCAAAAATGTTATATTTACTGACAAACCTCCCCATCAATGAAAAATTTCTGCAAACAGCTACTGTGCAATAGTTTCCTTGAAACTACATAGAAGAAGTGAAGAATCATATCAAACTTTTCGCATCTGAGGTTACAAAGATTTCATAGAAAAGGTGTTTACCTTAATGATGGCTGTCAATCTCAATCGGATTTAACACGAGGAAATGTCGGGAACCAAACCTTAACTCTTCTGTGTGTCTGTTCTGCGGCTAGCATTTGCGTGTTTCCTTTCTATCGTTGTTCGATGAAATCTAGTGTGCTTGTGTACTACCTTTAGCATACATATGCACACACATCCCAGGTGTTTAGTTCAAGAAAATCTTGTTGCAACAACTACCATATAGCTGGGCAAATTCAAACTTTAAAAAAAAAAAATCAGAAAGTATTAGTTAAATCAATTTCAGATAATCAACATAATTTTAAAAGTTTCACTATTAGAGGATAAACTCCAATATAACATTAGGGACACTCAAACTTAACCGAGAAGATGTTGGCAAGTATCAAAGTGGCTTTTTGATACTAGAATAATTTTTTATCCACTCATCACTCTTTTTGGAGCTATAATTTTAAAAGTTACATTTGAAAAAATCAATTGATCCCTCAATAGTTTAATCAAACTTTTATTCCTGATAAATTTAATCAAGTATTTATTCAAATTCAAATACGTTTCAACTCTACAAATCCGTTCAATAGTAGCGATGGAACTACTCATTGCCTTCAATCTTAAATAATTTCAATTACTTGTGCGTTTACATACATAATCAAACACGCACGATTTCGTGAAGTATGAACGCTTTTATAATATTGCTTTACACGATAAAATTAATGTAGTCAACTTTGCATTCACCTTTATTACACATGCCGGCATGCATCGTCTTTTTGAGTAAACAAGTCATTTTCTCTTCTCTTTACTTAAGACCTCAGAGCCAACATACATGTTGTCGACCATGAATGATGAGCACGAGCTAAGTTTTTCTGGAACTATTGGATTAAATCGAACGCGCCTTCTTTCAAGCCGTTCCATTGTCGGTCAGATGACGAATGAATTGGAGAAAAAAATTGATATTAATATCCGTGCAATGTGAATGAGATGTCGTGAGTCTTTTTTACATTAATAACAAATTTCTAATTTCAATTTTGAAATTCGGATAACTTTAAAATTCATACACTCTTTGAAATTTTACCCGGTACTAACAAGTAACAAATAAGTCTATGTGTATAGAAGTCATATATTGTTTTGTTTTTTTAGTACTATTAACTGTTACAATGTAGTATCTGTTCAGAACTACTTTCTCAACCAAATGAAGCACAAAGAGCCAATATCGCATCCATTGAGGTTCGAACCTACCCCTTTCATGTAAGGTGCAACTGAGTATTATTAGACCACAAGATTTTTGGCGAAGTCATATAGTGTATGATTATCACCCAAAAAAAAATTGATGGAACCAGAGTAGACCGATGGGATTTTGCCGTTAATATAGTAGCTGGCCTGGGATGGACGGTGATTAAATTATTTCTATTTTTTTTTTTTTGAAAACAAATTATTTCTAATTTAGGGTGTGTTTGGAAAGCAGGAAAATGACTTTTGGAAAATATTTTCTGGAAAATGAGTCATTTTCCGGAAAATGATTTAATTTTCAGTGTTTGGATGCATTCTGGAAAACTGTATTTGTGTGTTTGGTTCATTTTCCGAAAAATGGATAGAAATATATAATTATATATTTTTAATACTTTATTTAAAATATTAAAATATTTATAATAATATTTAAAATAATATTTATAATTTATAATAATAATTAAAATTTATAAATAAAAAAAAAAGAAAAAAAGAAAAAAGAAACCCCCCTTTTCCGGCGGAAACCAAATCTGGTTTCCGAAACCACTCTGGTTCCCGCAGCAAGGAACCAGAGCATGCTCTGGTTCCTCGCCGGAAACCAGAGCACTTGGTTTCCGCCGGAAACGGTGATGTGTGTGTGTGTTGTTCTGGGCGGAAAATGACTTCCGCCCAAATTTGGCGGAAGTCATTTTCCGCCAAAATGAAGCTTATTTTCCCCAGTCAACGGAAAATGATTTCCGTTGACTGAGTTTTCCAATGCTTGCCAAACACCCAAAGCTCGGAAAATGATTTCCGGAAGTCATTTTTCGGGCTTCCAAACACACCCTTAATTCTATGGCTTCTAACATATCGGCGATGAATGACAACCCTTATCCGGTTGGGTTAAAAATTAATACACCGTACTTTATATTTGTATATTAATTATTATATATTTAGGATTATGTATAGCTAAATTTCAATATTTTTAGTTTGTACCTCTATGCGTGTCTAAAGTTTAACGGGGCGTTTGGTTAGAATGAAGAAATTATGTGGGAAAAGAATTGCAACAGAAAAAAAATAAGGCGAAAATAAAGTAGAGCTTAAATTACAGTGTTTGATTTACATAAATAAAATTATTGAGAATTTCAATTATAATGTTTGGTATACATAAGAATCGAGATGGAATAAGTAGTATAAAGTCCAAAATACTCGTTCGAGTGATTGAAATTTGGGATGATTGTTTATTTAATTGAGCTATCTTATAATTTCATTGCCTATTACACGTAAATTAAAAACGAAAAGAAAAACATGGAGGGAATTTTAAAATTTAATTAAGGGAAAATGACACTTTTTCCCCCTATGTTATGTGCATATAGCACTTTCCCCCCCTGTGTTATTAAAGTGGCAGTTCTCCCCTCAGTTATTTTAAAAGTGGTAGTTTTTCTCCCTGAAATGTTAAATTGACATTTTTTGCCCTTAAAAATAACTATTTCATTTATTTTTATTCTCCAACCAATTATATTACTAATATGTATGGAAGATTATAGTTCGGTACGAACCTAATCGAACACCGTAGCAATTGAACTTAAAAAGTATGGACGGTTACGGTTACGTCCGAAAAAATAAAATAAAATAATTGTTAAATTTAGACTATTTTTAAATAAGAAATAAAATTATAAAAATAAATAAATAAGTTTTGATTGGCGGTTCAAAATTAAAATTGGAACAGAACCGTACTGATTTATCAAATAAGTGTTTAATCATTTTCACTATATATGACTGTGGTTCAGTTCCGATTCACTGTTCAACAATTATTTAATTTTATTTTTTCGGTTCTGAATCGTAACCAGAACCGTCCATAATATTTCGGTATGATTGCTGCAGTGTTTGGTTAGGTTCGAACCGAATTGTGATCATCCATACATATAAGTAATAATTTGTTAGAGAAGAAAAATAATGAAATAATTATTTTTTAAGGGTAAAAACGCCAATTTAACATTTCAGAAGGGAAAACTGTCACTTAAATAACACAGGAGGGAGAAAAATGATATATGCACATAACATAGGAGAAAAAGTGTCATTTTCCCTTTAATTAAATGCCCGTATTATGGAGTTAAATTTCTAAATATTATGGAGTTAAATTTAAATTTGAAAACGAACAAGTTAAATTTAAATTTGAAAAAAATAGTTTTGTATTGATTTCGGGTGGGTCGGAGTCCCGGACGGGTCCAAGCCAGTCAGAAAGCTGTCATTCAGCCGTTGGAGTGTAGACAGTCTAATCCAGCCGCTGTTTGACTATCCCAAACCAAACCTGTCATTTTCGAAACCTCCAACTCCCCATTCCCAAATAACTCGCCCGCCATCACGGACCGGAGCTCCGGAGCTCACCCCGCCCGCCGTACTCTCTCTCTCTCTCTCTCTCACCAGTCACCATTACACGAAACCCTAACCGTCACGTGTTCCGGAAATACCTCCGTCCAGTTACGCATCATCGTTGTCTGTTCCTCAGCTACTCTCCCAATCACACCTGCTCTCAGGAATCCTGTCCTTCCATTTCAGCCGCACATTGTTGTGCAAAGCTGCTTTTATAGAAGGCCTTGAATAGATACCAATTTCTATATCTGTATTTGTATTTGTATTTGTTGGTGTATGCATTTATAGTTGCTTATAGGGTTGTTGGTGACAAGGATGGGGGCGATGACGTCGTCGGTGGCGGCACGGTTCGCGTTTTTTCCGCCGAATCCGCCGTCTTATGAGGTGGTGGTGGAAGGATCCGCCGCGAAATTGAAGATGACGGAGGTGGAGGAGAGGGAGAACGTGGATGTGCTGAAGCTGGCTACCAAGAGAGGGACGGAAATTGTGGCGGTTTACGTCAGGAATCCGGCGGCGAAGCTAACTCTGCTATACTCCCACGGCAACGCGGCTGATCTGGGTCAGATGTACGAGCTGTTCTGTGAATTAAGTCGTCATCTCCGCGTCAATCTGATGGGGTACATCAAATTGTTTCTCTATTCGTCATCAGTATAATAATATTCTCCGTATTTAGTATGGATATTTGCATTTCTTTTGTGATCGTGAATGCATAGGTGCAGGGTCGGGTCAGATTGTCTGAATGAAATTTGAACCGTTTTCTGTTAAGTCAAGTAGTTAACTGCCAATATGCTGAAACAAATGCTTTGCCTGCTGCTGGTTTTCAATTTGTAGTTTACTCTAAGGCGATTAGCTATCCAGCTCCTTATAGTTGATATATCTGTGTAACTTGAGATATAAGCGCCTGCTATCTTCATTTAGATTGTCTTTAGTTTCATCCTAAGCACTTTTGAACCTTTGTGACATCAGAACTGAGTGGTAGTTGATATGCTTTTGTGGGAGTTTGATCTTGTGCATAACCTCCTGGAACATATTAGAGAGAGAACTTTTGGTTAAGCCGTTAAGATAGGTGGTTGTGTTTAGTTATGCAGAGTTGGATGAAGTGGCAAGGAAAGGAGTGTGCATATTCCATTTTGAAAATTTGTTTTATATTGCAAAAAAATTTATTGATATGTGAAGGGAAGAAATATTCCTAATATGGTGTTGGTTTCCCTTTATGTTTTTCCTTTCCATTTCTAGTGAGGTTCAAATTATGAGATATGTTTCTTCTCCCTTGTAGGTATGATTATTCAGGGTATGGACAGTCCTCCGGCAAGGTAAGAGAGAAACAAATAGATTAGTATGTGACTATGTGTATTCAAGGATGTTAAGACGATAGACAATAGTCAATAGATGCTGAACTCTATTTATTTTTCTTTAGCCAAGTGAGGAGAACACTTATGCTGACATAGAAGCTGCATATAGATGTCTTGAAGAGACATATGGTGTGAAAGAAGAAGATATAATATTATATGGGCAGTCTGTTGGCAGTGGACCAACTATAGATTTGGCATCTCGCTCACCAAGGTTAAGGGCGGTTGTTTTGCACAGTCCAATAATGTCTGGGCTGAGAGTAATGTATCATGTGAAGCGGACATATTGGTTTGACATATATAAGGTTAGTATTCTTACAAGGCACTTATGTAGTGCATTTTATATGGTTACGACATTTAAATTGAGAACTAGACTGATTTTTTCTTCATACTTGTCTTTTTTGTCATGCAGAATATTGACAAGATACCTTTAGTTGAATGCCCTGTTCTAATTATACATGTGAGTGTTCATATCTACTCTTGGATTTCTTCACATAAACTTTGGCTGGTAATAGCTAATAGGTAATAATGTAATAACCTATAAGAACTGTGAAAAATGAATGGATTGTCCATTTTTGTTTCTTGAAAGTCAGGCGCTATTGTAATCAACCTTTTTATTGACTAACATGCTGTTACCTGTTTCTTCTTTCCTTTTAGGGAACTGCTGATGATGTTGTGGACTGCTCCCATGGAAAGCAGCTTTGGGAACTTTGTAAACAGAAATATGAACCACTATGGGTTAAGGGTGGTAATCACTGTGATTTGGAGCTCTACCCTGAATACATTAAACATCTAAAGAAATTTGTCTCAGCTATGGAGAAATCATCACATTTAAAAGATGTATTAGTACCATGTATTGAAATTATAGACAATCCTCGAAACAGCACTGATTGTAGACCCGGGCAAAGCAGTAGTCAGGCAACGAATTCTAGGCCAAGTACAGAGAAGAGGGAGAAGCCTAAAAGAAGCATAGATTGCAGAGAAAAATCAAGAGCTAGTGTTGATAGGAGAGATAAAACACGCAAGAGTGTAGATCACGCGGAAAAGACAAATAACAACACAGAACCATCAGAGAAAGCAAGGAACAGCATAGACCGGTAGGATTCATTTAATTGGTTAAAAGTGTGCCTTTCAGCTTTCATCTTTGTCTAAATACTTCATTATTTGTATAAATACAAAAATTAAGAATTGGGATCCCCATTGTTGCAGCTTCGGTGGAATGATGAGATCAGCTGTATTGTGCCATATTGACTGCTTCAAACCGGTGGGAGCAAAGGTCTCAGGATAGAGGAAAAGGTCAGTTGTGTGTAGCAGTAGACTTCTTTGGTTACTCTAATTTTTTATTTACTTGTGGGTTGATTGGCTGGTGGGATATATCTTTCCACTCTACTCTAGGTTGTTAACTTTTATTGGCAAATAATGTATTTTCTTTTTATTCTTCCATATTTGAATATCCACTCTTATGCATTTCTTTATTTTATAATCTATTTTCTTTCACAACCCCTTTTCTCAATAAATTGACACTACTAACAGTAAACGTGAAAAATAAAAATAAAAACTATAATGACACATCTACATCTCCCATTGTCAAATTTCAGCATTTGGAGATGCCTTTTCAGCTAAATACTAGTATGAGGAAAAATAAGTTAGAAATTAACTGGCTTTATTACTTTATATATATGCACAATTGTAATAAACTTACTTCAAACATGGTAAAAGATTGTGCCAGTTCCAATGAGGTATCTGTTAAACTTTGACAGGCTTTCAGTAACCCAAGGGTATCATACTTGTTCATGTTTCTTCTTCAAGATAGTGTGTGGCATTAATTGCCTTGTGATCTTTTCTGTAACTTCTGAACCACAATGGTATTTGTATTTGTTTATTAGACTTCCATGTTATAAAATCAGTTTGTCTATGAGGAAACTGCAACATATCCCTGATGTGTATTCTTACCTGTTTATGCTCGTCTTGGTTGGTATGAAAACATGGCCTGCTCGAAACTGGTCACAGGATTTTACCTGGTTTTTCGCCCCCATAAAAGCCGCCTCCCAAAGGGGAGCAGGATTGTGCGCAATGCTCAAGTTGCCTGAAGCTGGTTGAAGATGTTATGAATTTTGAAATTGTTCATCGCATTGTATTCTGCATTTGAATTGGGTGGTCGTCCTCCTGTACCCTTTTGTGTTGAATCACTGGATCTTCAGCAAATGAACATTGATTGTTATTTATGTGGATTTTACGTTTCGCTTATTATTACTACTCCGTACTATTATTATGTGGACAAAAAGAGTACAAAAATCAAGACCATTTGTTGAGCATCCTTGTAGTTTTTGAAAAGTTTTTACATGTGTGATTAGGAAATAGAAGATGAGAGGGAAGAGAAAAAGGAGCAAATTTGATCCAAAAAAATACATAATGAGTGCCTGATGGGCGAGCAAGTTGCGCTGAACGCTCGAATAAGGTGTAGTTCCCACATTTTCAGACAAAAAATTACACCTTTGCAAGAATCTCATTTCTTCTCTCTCTACATAAGTTTTGATTTGTCAAAAATCGTACCAAAAATCTCAAAAATCGTACCAAAAATCACTATTCTTCTAAGGGTCCGTTTGGAAAGCAGGAAAATGACTTCTGGAAAATGTTTTCTGAAAAATGAGTCATTTTTCAGAAAACAGTTTAATTTCCAGTGTTTGGATGTATTATGGAAAATTGTCTTTGTATGTTTGGTTCATTTTCTGGAAAATGGATAGAATTGTATAATTAAACATTGTAATTGTTTTATTTAAAATATAAAAAATTATAATACTTATTAAAATAATGGTATTTAATAAAAAATAGAATTTATAAAAAAAATAAAAAAATAAAAAAAATAAAAAAAATAAAAAAAATGTAACAAAGGTTTTCGGCGGTTTCCCCACCTCCTTAGTCCATGGTCATGGGTGATATGGCTTGGTTTTGGTCGAAAACATGCGAAACAGCTATTCTGGCGATTCCATAAAATGACTTACGGAAAAAATTTCCGTAAGTCATTTTTCTAGAAAAATGAACTGATTTTCCTTAGTCAACGGAAAATATTTTCCGTTGACCACATTTTCCAGACGTTGCCAAACACAGAAAATTCAGAAAATATTTTCTAGAAGTCATTTTACATGTTATCAAACACACCCTAAGTAACAAAATGAATCAATCCGTCAACATTTTCTTGTATTAGAATGTTATAATTTTGATTTTTGTCAATACTTTCTTAATCAAGTCTGTTGCATGAGGTCTATTTCTAATACTATAATTCATTTTTATTATATAGTTTATTAGTTATTACACAAGCGAGATAATATGAATTTGATTTTTACTAATATTTTCTCTGTCAAATCTATTTTTTTTTATTTCATTAGGAGGGGATACCCAGAGTACATTTACAAAGGTTATGAAAAGCAGACATCCCGCCAAGTTGGGAGACCGGCCTTATCATCCTCTAATAGGCCTAATATTACATTCGGTGGATTAGATATGATCGTCATTCCTTTAGGGAATCCCGTGGCCAGTTTTGTGAGAGAGTCCGCTACCTTGTTTTGCTCTCTTGCAATATGTGCAACATGCCAAGACTCGATGCTGCGAAGCTCTCTTTTGCAGGCGTCGAGAATGTTGTGGGCAGCGATTGATGGTGGCCTTGAGGAGTTCATGAAGTTCGTAGACTCGCTGGAGTCACTCTCGAATAAAACTCTGTTGAAGCCCAGATTTGCTGCTAGTTGTGCTCCTTTGAGTAGAACCCATGCTTCCGCCTCAAGTGGTGTGCAGTTTCCAATAGTGTATACGAATCCTTGTATCCATTCACCCGACTCATCACGTATTAGACCACCACAAGAGGCTTTGGAGTTATACATATTCATAGCTCCATCCACATTAATCTTAACATAACCACTTTGGGGTTTATTCCATGATAACTTCTGCCAATTACTGCACCCCACACGATCTCCTGGCAGCTTAACTTTTGTGAAGGCACTGATGATTTCATCAACCTGAGTTCTGATCCATAGCATCTTTGCATGGAGAGTTTTCTCTTCCTTCTTGAAGATGGCAATGTTCCTCCACTTCCAAATCCACCATAGTGTCACTGCAAACATTGTATTCCTGTTAACTGGTTATCTCCTATTCCCTTTGTAAGTAACACCTTCCTCTAACCATGCCTCGAAAGGGAGGTTACTTGTTATTTCAGTGAACTCTGGAAGGATAGTTCTCCATACTGCTTCTGCTACTGGGCATCTACGCAGCACATGTTCTTCATTTTCCACAACATTCGTACACAGCCAGCATTTATCAGAGTCAGTCATGCCACGCTTGGCCCTGTTCTCATTTGTTAGGATCCTATCATGTTTAACCAGCCATACAAATGTTCTGATCCGATTTGGGACTTTGAGCTTCTAGATACTATTCCATTTCGCCGGTTTTGTGGGGTTCTCAGATCCTAAGGCATTGTCGTATCCTGTACTAACCGAGTATGCCCCGGATGCTTCGAATCTCCAACCTGTAATGTCATTCATGGTGGCCTCATCATGGAGGACGCAAGCTGCTAACCTGTTCATCACCTCTTCTAGCAGCAGCGAACTCAATATTTCCCAGTTCCACCCCTCATTTGGATCCCAGTAGTCATGCACCAGTTTATCAAGTTCTGATGCTGGTACTGGGGAGGATGATACTTGGTACAGCGGTTTATCACCCACCCAAAAATCCTTCCAGAATAAGGTTCCTCTCCCGTTTCTCACTGTTTTCTTGATCCCATGTAGAAGAATGGGTACTGACTTAAGAATGCCTCTCCAGGCGTTCGACATGTTGGATTTTGCCCTCCAAGTAGTAATATCTGTAGACGTAATGGAGTACTTTGCTTTAAAGATCCTCGTCCAAAGGCAGTCTTCATTCTGTATTAGTCTCCAGCCTAGCTTCGCAAGGAAAGCCCGGTTCATAGGCTCAATCTTACGAATACCCAGCCCTCCATGTGCCTTGCTTTTGGTCACTACTTCCCATTTAACAAGATGGCACTTCCTTTCACCTTCTTTGCTACCCCATAAAAAGTCCCGGATGATCTTTTCAATGGCCAGCATTACTCCACTAGGCAGTAGGGTGGTTTGCATCGAATAATATGGGATTGATGCAAGAACTGATTGTGCCAGTGTATACCTGCCTGCAAAGGAGAGGGATCTGGATTTCCACCCAGCTAGCTTTGCTCTCATTCTTTCGATGATTCCCGCAAACGTGTCTCTGTTGAGTCTACCATGGAAGGATGACATCCCAAGGTACTTGTCCATGTCCATCACCCTTGGAATACCTAGTGTATTTGATATACATTGCTGCAGGTCCGAGTTCGTGTTCTTGGAGAAAAACACCGATGACTTGAGGAGGCTGACTTTCTGCCCCGAGGCTGTGCAAAAGACTTCTAGACATCTCTTGATTTCGGTTGCTTGTTCTACAGTCGCTTCCCCGAATAGGATCAAGTCATTTGCAAAAAAGAGATGGGAAACATCAGGGCCATTCTTGCAAATCTTAATACCTTTCCATTTATGCTGTTTTATAGAGTCATTGATAATGTGGCTGAGCCTTTCAATGCAAAGAACGAATAGAAGAGGAGAAATGGAGTCTCCCTGTCTTAATCCACGTCCAGGTCTAAACCAATCAGCTCTTTGTCCATTCCATAAAACTGCCAATCGGGGTGTAGTGACACACTCTAATATGTTTCTTATCCATTGCTGATTGAACCCGATTACCCTTAGTGTCTCTTCGAGGAATTTCCAAGAAAGCCTATCATAGGCCTTTTCTAAATCTAGTTTCACCATCATCCAACCTTTCTTTCCTTGTTTGGACTTCATCGAATGCAAGGTTTCTTGGTAGACCAATATGTTATCTGTTATAGCTCTTCCCGGTACGAAACTAGTCTGGTGTTGCCCAATTAACTTCTTTGATATATCTTTCAATCTAGTTGACATTGTTTTCGTCAGGAGCTTGTAAGGGGGGTCCTCCTTAGGGGAGCATTCAAACTCCGCCATGGCAGAGTAATCAGGTTGCCCATACGCATGATGGACAACTGTGCTTGTGATATTCTGGCCACGATTCGACCCCCGAACCACAACGTGCTCTGACTCTGCTGCTGCCTGGTTGGGTATTCCACTTCTTCCACCCCGACCTCGGCTGCCTCCATAATTGGTTTGGTATCCACCGCGACTTGAACTTTGATAACCCCCACGATTAGTTGACTGGTAACCCCCGGGGTATGCAGTTTGGCGTCCCCCCCGCGAGCCATTTTGGTAACTTCCGCGGTGTCCATGTTGTTGGTTTCCCCAGTTAGATATCTGATGATAGTCAAAGTGTCCTTGTTGGTTCTGTGGGCGGTTCAGATTCGTATTTACTCTGTAGTTGCCACCATTCCTCTGCTCCGGGCTCTTCTGGGCATTTTGGTTGTGTGTACGGATCCTGGGCAGTGGGTACTCCGGCTGTTGCAGTGCCATTGTTTGCAAAGGCTCTTGATGTTGAGGTAAATCAGTCTCTTCAAGTCCATCAAGGGCGGCAAAGCGGGACTGGGTTCCCAGTCCATCTCGGTCGATGTTCCTTCGTTGCTCTTGTCTTCTCTCCATCGGAGGACCATACCTTTGATTATTCGGTCCTCTGTTTCGATTTCCCCTATCTCTTCGGGAGACCAGCATCCAGGACCCATATTTCTCTGACCCCCAATGACCGGCCGCCTGGTTGACGTTCTCCTTCCGGTGGGATTCCTGCCCGTCTTGCTTCTCCTCATCCTGCCCACATTTCTCATGGCAATGGAACATACCAGATGAATTCCCTCATACTCAATTGGCCATTCCTCCATATTTAATACAAATCTTGAGAGCAAAGGCTTGGTTATATCCAATTCAACACAGACTCTTGCGAATTTTCCTTTCGATGTCAAACTGGTTGTAGTGTCAATTTTCACTGAGCGACCGATTGAGAGCCCAATCTTTTTCAAGAAATCTTCTTCAAAATACTCTATCGGTAGTTTAGGAAATCTTACCCACACCAGAAGTTTCTCTGTCTTATTCCTCCAAGGGGTGAAGTTCGGCTCCCATTCTTGCACAACCAGATAGTGGTCCAGGATCATCCATGGTCCTTCGAATTTAGCAAACTCGTAGTCTTTGAGTGCTTCGAATCTGGCAATGTAATAGTCGTGGCTGATGGCGATTAGGTCAAAACTTCCTTCCGGCTTCCACATGCGCTGGAGTCGTTGATGCAAGAAGGTGTAGTTCACTGTTCTGCCCAGCACTCTAATTATGAGTGAGCGTCGCCAAGGTTTCCTCAATCTCTCCTTCTCAGCTTTGGTCACCCTAATGATAGGGTACTTTGATTTGAAGTTCTCGTCCTCCATGGTGTCATCTTCCGAGGCCACCTCCTCCTCCTGGGGTTGGAATTTCTGGTTTGCCCACACATTCTGGGGCGTCTCTGCTGGGGTTCTCCACCGATTCGATTCGGGGGTTACTGCTTCTGCGGCCGACGGCGTTTCTTGCATCTTGTCTTCGATTGGGGCCGGCGATGAGGAAGACGCTGCATATTCTCTACTTCTCTTCTTCTTTGTACTCCGTTCCAGCAAGTCTTGGTCCTCCGGCGACCGAGCGGTCGCCGCAGGTGAGGCCGACTCAGAGAGAGAATCCGTTACCATTTCCATTCTCTGTCAAATCTATTGTTATACAATACTACGCATAATTTATTTCTCTTACATAATTTGTTAATAATCTATACTATATATAAAAACAATTTCCTTTTCCCAAATTTTCCCCCCAAAACTTAGGGGTATTTTGGTAAAATCATTTATTTTATTTATTTATTATTTTATTAATTATCCATCCTATAATATTATTATGGTAATATATGATAATGATAATATGATAATATGGTAATATTGTTAATATTAATGGGTGATGGGTGATTGGTGATATATAATTGATAATTGATAATATGGGATATGGTATTATTCTTAATATTAATATATAATATATTAATATATACTAATATTAATTAATTAATTGGTGATTATTTTAAAAAAGAATAATTAATTGGTGATTGGTGATTAGTGATATGATAATCTATATCTATATCTATATATCTATATATATTTATATAATTGACATGTAATTAACTATATTAGAATGAAAAAATTATATAATATTGTAGTAAAATTGTTACATGTCAATCATCTATATTTACATAAAATTAAAATTAATTATACTTTCCTTTTGAAAAATCTTCCATATTATGTTTATCCTCCACTATATAATGATGAGAAATGACTCTTCTCTCACAACGTACCAATATCTGTGCTCTCACTATTAGTTAGAAATCTATAATCTGTAATTCTACAAAGTCGAAGATCGAACTTTAACACGCGTAGAATTGTTATGGTATGCGGTATGATTTAATTTTTAGTTGATTCATTCTGCATGTTGGAGATCCTTATGGTGTAGTCTGCATTCCATAGAGTATTTTGTAGTACTGTGATTTAGTTTGATTTTAACAGCTCAATATGCTTTAATTTTTGCTGATAAGGTTTCAAGTAGCTAGGCCAATTTTTGCCATGGGCGTATCACGTATGTAAAATTACAATTTTCAGAGTGATTGTAGTGAACAATCAAATGTTTTCTATAATTATATATTTTAATCACATTACTTTGATTGGTAATTTCTAATGGAAAAACATTGTATCGTAACTTTGTATTACAAGATTTTGAATGATAATACCTTATTTAACTATCCATCTTTTTAGTTGTACTGTGCAAAATAACTAGCAATCTACGGATGCTCATCTATATATTGTAGAATTTGCAATCTTGATCTTCCCCATTTACGGATGCTTATGTAATTTGGTAAAAATGGTGGTTACTATACTTGAATAAATCCTCAATTATTCATTCCAATTGTTCGTTTTACCATTCCAATTCTTCATTTTATAAAAAATGGTGCATTGGAAGCTAAACATGGGTCATTGTATCATTGATTGTTGATTCCAATTATTATTAATCTTTATCATTAATTGCACAATACTAATTCACACTTATTAGTTAAAGAATGGTGATTACTATACTTGAATAAATGAAATAATAATATTAAATTTTGTAGCCCGATTTAAAATCTATTATGTTAATATAATAATAATAATAATAATAATAATAATAATAATAATAATAATAATATAATACTCCGTAGTAATAATAATCTAAAATTCTTAATATAATTTTCCTAATAATAATAATAATAATAATAATATAATAATACATAACTCTTAATATAAGTTTGTAACTAAATTTTCCTATTAAATCTGTTTATAAAGGTAATTATAAATATAGAATTGAGAAATTCCTATGATATTTTATTTAATTGATATTATTCCTAATATATTTTATCTAAAAGGTTTCCTTCCTTTTTTATAACATTGTTCCATATGTTAATCCGCTTAATATGTTAATCTATATAGGTAATTACCATATACTATTTACCATCTATATAATCCGTGTTAATTACACTATATTTAACATCTAAATTTATTATGGTCATTAAACATAGAGATTTCATTCTTATGATAATTTTATATATTTTTACTTCAGATAATGTCAATTACCCGTGCATTTCATTTGATTACTTTTGAATAAAATCTTAAAAATTATGACAACTAATGAATTAATATTCTTGTTCGTAATATAAATTTTATCAAATCAGTTAACGAAATTGATAATACACATATTGGCTCTGTTTGACAGAGCTTATTTATGAGCTTATAGCTTATTTTAAGCTACTAATAAGCTATAAGTTCTGTTTGGTAATGTTACTAAAATAAGCTAGTAGATTAAAATAAGAGCTTATTTTTTAAAGAAATGACATCATTTACCCTTTCCAATTAAAGCATTTTTGGCTAAACCTTTTTGACTTTTTCTTTTCAATATGTTTGGTTGTAATTTCAATTTGACATTTGTGTTTGAACATTGATTTTTGTATGAACTAATCTTATGAATTATAAACATTGTATTTTACTTTATATGTTTTCAAATATATGTTCTTATTTTATATTTTATTAAAATATATTGATTTCACTATTTTATATTTTAATATATAAAAAACCTATTTAAATTTAAAACAATTTAAATTTTATAAAAATGTCCTTTTTAGTCTTTTTACATTTATTAGCTTATCAAAAAGTTAATTTTACCAAACACTTTTAAGCATAACAGCTAGCTTAACAGTTCTTCATATTTCAGCTTCGAGCTTATAACTTTTTAGTTTTCAGCTACTTTTCAGCTTTCAGCTATGTTTGCCAAACATAGCCATTACATCCATAATTAGAGGAGATTAACAAAATTATGATAATTATTTCAATTCACGTATTATTATGCTAATTCACATATTATTACGTCCATACAATTATGTAAATTATTTCAATTCACAGATTATTACACATATAAAATTATGCTAATGGTTACTTTGGAATAAAATCTTAATAATTATGGTCATTGAGAAATTAGTTCAAACATTATACTTTTATTAAACGGTTTTTTATACTTGCCGTAATTTTATCTAATCAATTAAAGAAATTAATGGTACACATATTACGGACATA
This sequence comes from Ipomoea triloba, assembly GCF_003576645.1. Taxonomy (NCBI): domain Eukaryota; kingdom Viridiplantae; phylum Streptophyta; class Magnoliopsida; order Solanales; family Convolvulaceae; genus Ipomoea; species Ipomoea triloba. The sequence continues at coordinate 1,334,943 of NC_044918.1, forward strand.
ATTAAAGAAAATTAAACATACACATATATATTACGGATAAAATTAAAGAAAATTAAACATACACATATTACGTCCATAATTAAACGAAATTAAAATATACATTATTTTTTAATTATAATATATACTCCTTAATTACCATACTTATTCATAATACATGGACGTCATAATTAGCATAGTATTAATCTATACTATATATAAAAACATAAGAATAGTAAATGCATATTTTAAATTTTAAACAATAGTAAAGGTAAATTAAAAATAGAATGAAAATATTTCAATAATAATATTCTACATCATTAATTAAAAATAGAACAGAAATTAGGTAAAAATACCAGTGGATCTATTATTCTAATTGACTAATTAACTGAAAATAAAAAAAAATCGACTAAAAATGAATCTGATGTTACTAATTGATTGAATATATAAAAGGAAATGAATATTAATAATTGACTGTAAATAAAAAAAATATCCATAATTAACTAGAATGAAAAAGGAAATGGTCATATCATTGCAATTTAATTAAAAAAGAAAAACATTCTACATCATAAATAATAAAGGCATATTATAAACAATATTAAAGATAAATTAAAAAAGGAACGGAAATTAAAAATGAAACGGAAATATTTCAATAATAATATTCTACATCATCAATTAAAAATGGAACGAAAATTAGGTAAATATTACTACGTAATTCTTTTCATTTTTCCTAGATAAGGTTGCCTGATATTAATTTACACATAACAATCGGTACTAATAATTTAAAAAAAANACTTTTGAATAAAATCTTAAAAATTATGACAACTAATGAATTAATATTCTTGTTCGTAATATAAATTTTATCAAATCAGTTAACGAAATTGATAATACACATATTGGCTCTGTTTGACAGAGCTTATTTATGAGCTTATAGCTTATTTTAAGCTACTAATAAGCTATAAGTTCTGTTTGGTAATGTTACTAAAATAAGCTAGTAGATTAAAATAAGAGCTTATTTTTTAAAGAAATGACATCATTTACCCTTTCCAATTAAAGCATTTTTGGCTAAACCTTTTTGACTTTTTCTTTTCAATATGTTTGGTTGTAATTTCAATTTGACATTTGTGTTTGAACATTGATTTTTGTATGAACTAATCTTATGAATTATAAACATTGTATTTTACTTTATATGTTTTCAAATATATGTTCTTATTTTATATTTTATTAAAATATATTGATTTCACTATTTTATATTTTAATATATAAAAAACCTATTTAAATTTAAAACAATTTAAATTTTATAAAAATGTCCTTTTTAGTCTTTTTACATTTATTAGCTTATCAAAAAGTTAATTTTACCAAACACTTTTAAGCATAACAGCTAGCTTAACAGTTCTTCATATTTCAGCTTCGAGCTTATAACTTTTTAGTTTTCAGCTACTTTTCAGCTTTCAGCTATGTTTGCCAAACATAGCCATTACATCCATAATTAGAGGAGATTAACAAAATTATGATAATTATTTCAATTCACGTATTATTATGCTAATTCACATATTATTACGTCCATACAATTATGTAAATTATTTCAATTCACAGATTATTACACATATAAAATTATGCTAATGGTTACTTTGGAATAAAATCTTAATAATTATGGTCATTGAGAAATTAGTTCAAACATTATACTTTTATTAAACGGTTTTTTATACTTGCCGTAATTTTATCTAATCAATTAAAGAAATTAATGGTACACATATTACGGACATAATTAAAGAAAATTAAACATACACATATATATTACGGATAAAATTAAAGAAAATTAAACATACACATATTACGTCCATAATTAAACGAAATTAAAATATACATTATTTTTTAATTATAATATATACTCCTTAATTACCATACTTATTCATAATACATGGACGTCATAATTAGCATAGTATTAATCTATACTATATATAAAAACATAAGAATAGTAAATGCATATTTTAAATTTTAAACAATAGTAAAGGTAAATTAAAAATAGAATGAAAATATTTCAATAATAATATTCTACATCATTAATTAAAAATAGAACAGAAATTAGGTAAAAATACCAGTGGATCTATTATTCTAATTGACTAATTAACTGAAAATAAAAAAAAATCGACTAAAAATGAATCTGATGTTACTAATTGATTGAATATATAAAAGGAAATGAATATTAATAATTGACTGTAAATAAAAAAAATATCCATAATTAACTAGAATGAAAAAGGAAATGGTCATATCATTGCAATTTAATTAAAAAAGAAAAACATTCTACATCATAAATAATAAAGGCATATTATAAACAATATTAAAGATAAATTAAAAAAGGAACGGAAATTAAAAATGAAACGGAAATATTTCAATAATAATATTCTACATCATCAATTAAAAATGGAACGAAAATTAGGTAAATATTACTACGTAATTCTTTTCATTTTTCCTAGATAAGGTTGCCTGATATTAATTTACACATAACAATCGGCACTAATAATTAAAAAAAATTAAAAAAAATAGAAGAACTGCCGGAGACGTCCGTTTTTTTTTTTAAATTTTATTATTATTATTATTATTTAATTATTTTAATTAAAATTATTTAAAAAGTTTATTTTAAAATTAGTAACCACCATGTCATCACAATTGTAAGTAAACAGGTCAATTTGGACTTCTTTTTTTTTTTTTAAAAACATGTCAATTTGTACTTAATTGCATGAGTTTATATAGTTCAGGAATCCAATTGCATTCTTTTTGAGTTCGATGGCCTAATTGCAGTTTTGTGTGTAGTTCAGTGGTTTATTTGACCATTATTCCGCGAAAAATGATATTACTAATTGATTTAAAATATAAAAAGATCGTAATCTATATTCTATACTATATATAAAAGTAAAATCCTTCTATTTCATTCCCGGCCTAAACTTTTGTAGTCAATTAATGAAATATTTTATTGGTCAAATAATTAATAAAGCTTATTTGTTAAGAAAATGTAAAATATAAATTAACTAATATCTATAAATTGATAATATGTATACTCACGTATCAACACTATTAATAAAAGTAAAATCATTTATCGGGAAAAGAAAAGGATATTACTAATTGACTGAAAATTATTTAAAAACTTTAATAGTTAATTATACTTTCCTTTTGAAAACTCTAAGTTATTTAAACTTTAAAAAAATTAATTGAACATGGGTTGTTAGATTTTTATAATAATCAAAATTAATTCATTCAAATATGGAGGAGGAAGATAAAACTAAATGCAATATGGGCAAAATGAATATACTTAAAGTATAAAAGTATAATTACACATATATTAGTGTAATTGACTAATAATAATTGCCTAATAATTATTATGATAATTAAGTTAAGCATTGGTCGATGAATTTATTTTTATAATAATTACAATTAATTTATTTCTCATTTTCTCATATTTATTTTAGTAATAATATAATTATATAAGTCATATTACTTATAGATTTTTTAAGATAATTTTAGACAAACAAGTCATATATTATTCAATTAATTGAGTAATATTTGTATACTAATCTTATAATCAAATAAATGTACACGTTCAATATTAGAATTTTTTATAATTTCATCTTTATTTTTATTATCTCAATATATAATAAAAAAAATTTATTCACGCCCGGGTAATTGGACAATTATTTGTTCTAATTCAAAGGAAAACATCATCAATCCAATCAATTTCATCAATTGCGTTATATAATATTCGATGTTATAATATATATAATTGTATATTGATCCAAATATTTTTTAAATATTATAACAAATCCATTCCGTGCAACGCACGGACGAAAATACTAGTACATATAAATAAAATTTACCGAAATGCCAATATCTCCAGAAAACACATGTTGAATAATACGTAGTAATTTATAGAGTCGGTCGGCTTAAAATTACAAAACCCGTTTACCATTTCGGACCTATACACAAAAGATCCGTAAAAACGCATACCAAATTAGTAAGTACCAATACCCGCATGGTTTAAGGAGGGTTTAGAGGCGGCCGGCTATTCTGCACCCGCCCAAATAACAGTTCATTTCTGCCGCCGTTCTGATGAATTTATGTAAGCAATCGCGGGCTCGCTTCGAGTCTTTGACCCAATAGCGTTCAACCCAGTTTCACTTCATCACTGATTTCTTTCGCGCATTTCTTCAAGCATTTTGAATGTCCCACACCAAAGCCCCCATTTCTCTCAGCGTAAAATTCGATCGCTTCATTGATAAACCCTCGGCCAAAGCCTTAAACCTCTCTAGTTATTCTCCCGCTATTATGTGGAGAAACATAGCCAAACAAATCTCTTCCAAAGCGTTACAGAAGCAGAACCTTTCTCTCAACCCAAGGAGTCGTTACAATCGTACTTCCAGCTTTCTTAGCTTTCCCCAAGGTTCAAATTTCCCTGAGAAATTAGTACAGTTTAGCCCTTTTGATCCCGTGCCTTGCTCCAATAATGGCTCTACGGAATTTGGCTTTCGGAAATTTGGCGAATTTTTGCCTCGGGACGAGTTTTTGAGCAGACCAGTTTTGCACAGTATGATGAGCTCAGTGTGCCTCGGTGGATTTTCCTGGAAGAGTTATGCTAGTGTAGCTGAAGCTGTTGAGGTTTCGTCCAGTGAAGCTGAAGAAAATGTGTCTGTAACTGATGAGGTTGAGGAATTGTTGGCGGAGATGAGAAGAGAAGAGAAGAAACAGTTTCATTGTGAGTGGCGGAAGCGGCAGAGGGTTTCTAGAGGAATGGGGAGATGGAAGTATCAAGCCCTTAAGAGAAGGCAGACAAAGATTGAGACTGAGGCATGGGAGAAAGCTGCTAAGGAGTATAAGGAACTTTTGGAAGATATGTGTGCTCAGAAGTTGGCACCTAATTTGCCATACATGAAATCACTTTTTCTAGGGTGGTTTGAGCCTTTGCATAACAAAATTGCAGAAGAACAGGAGCTTTATCTGGCTGGGAAAACAAAAGCGAACTATTTTAAATACTTTAATCAGTTACCTGCAGATATGGTGGCAGTTGTCACAATGCATAAGTTGATGGGATTATTAATGGCTGGAGTTGAATTTGGCACCGGAAAGGTGGTGCATATTGCATGTGCTATAGGAGACGCAATTGAACAGGAGGTAAAAGAATTTTACTGTCTAATTTTTGGTAAGGCTGGCAATCATTCTTGGTTGTTACCTTACCTATATTAATTATTTCCCTTTTCTATCAGGTTAGGATACATAAAATTTTGGAGAAAACAAGGCAGAGTAAAGCTAATAAAGATGCAAAAATGGGAGGAGAAGAGCATGAAGGTGTTACGGAAGGCAAAGAGAAACTACAGAAAAAAGTAGCTAATTTGATAAAGAAACAAAATCTACGAGCAGTGAGACGAATAGTGGGAGGTCAGGATGCTTTCAAGCCATGGGGTCAAGATGCTAAGGCTAAGGTAAGGTTATAGTTATCTCCTAAGAGGCAGTTTGGTACTTTCCCATCCATTAAATTCCCGATAAAATGTTTCCAAGGAATTTATTTGATAGGAATAACTTTACGGGGAAAATTAATTAACATGTTTGGGTGTCACACTAGAAACATAACAATTAAGTTACTTGGAAAATTAATTAACATGTTTGGTTGTTTAAACTTTCCCAAGAAAATTTTTATAATCTCTAATATATCATTGCTATATACAAACATTAAAAAAAACCATAACAAATAATCGAGAGTTTAATAAATTACCTGTAAATTAATAATAATAAACCATATGACAAAAAATCACCCTGTCATCAAATTAATTAAGTATCCAAAAATTAAACTCAAGTTAATCAAGTTATATATAGAGTACTTCAAATACACACACACACATGTACTGCATCGTTACATAATGATCATATTACAAATTAGATTACGGAAAACTTTAACTACGTACTTGGATGTAAATTTCTTTGATAAACAATGTGTAATGGTGAGATAGACATATTTTTTTATATTTATAAGAACTTTTAACCTGGCACCAAAAATGATAAGTACGTAATTGAATAAATTTGATAGATTCTCGGTCACCCGGGAAAAAGAATCCTACCTCCCCTAGGTGGGATTTACTTTCCTTGATATCATGGAATATGATTCCCATTGACGCGAACTTTCCTAAGTCAAAGATTGCACCAAACGTGGGAATAATTTTTCCACCTTTTAAATTCCCAAGAAAGTTCGAACTTTCCTGGCTACCAAACGCCCTCTAAAAGTTAATTATTTGGCTCTATAGTGTACTGAATTTCTTAATGTTGCTTACCTATCAGGTTGGAAGCCATCTGATTGAATTGGTTTTGCAAACAGCCTATATACAGCCTCCAGCCGATCAATTAGCTGATGGTCCACCAGATGTTCGACCTGCTTTCATTCATACATTTAGGACTGTCACTAATCAAACAAAGTAACATTCATTTTCCCTGCCAAGTTGAATGTATTTTCTTTCATTTATTTAACTCAACGTGTTGCTTCAATTTTCTTCTATAGGGGTGGTAGCAGAAGATATGGTGTTATCCAATGCGACCCTTTGGTCCTTAAAGGTCTTGAAAAAACTGTGAGTAGTTCAACTTGCTCAGCTAGTTGGCAGAGTGCTGGACTCTTTTGTTCATTTTGATGTGCAACAGTATATCAAAGTTTTTCTGATTAGCTGTTGGGATTTATTGTCTATAAAATAGCACTTCTTATTCTTTCAGTAGTTTTTACAGCCTCTATTTATATTTATTTCACCACATCATCAGTTATGCTACATAATACTCTTTACTCTTGCAAGCAGGCCAGGCACATGGTAATTCCTTATATGCCAATGCTAGTGCCTCCAATCAAGTGGAAAGGGTACGTGAAATTCTGCTCCATTTCCTCTTTTACTCCTTACAATTTTATTTTTCCCACCATCTTCTTTACTTCAAGGCTCAAGCAACTTTTCACCTAACAGGACCTTTTTTTTTTTTTTTTTTTCTTCTCCTTATTATCACTATTCTGTAGTTATGACAAGGGTGCACACCTTTATTTGCCTTCATATGTCATGCGGACACATGGAGCAAGACAGCAAAGAGAAGCTGTCAAGAGAGCCCCTAGGAAGCAGTTAGAACCTGTATTTGAGGTTTTGGGAATCTTCTCTTGTCAATCTTCAATCTAAGGTGATAAATATTCTCTCTATTCAATCTAACATTTAAACTTTATCATCTGTTCTTTTTTGTCCAGGCACTGGATACACTTGGAAGTACGAGATGGAGGATAAACAAGACAGTACTCTCTGTTGTTGATAGAATATGGGCTAGTGGTGGGCGTCTTGCTGATTTAGTTGACCGTGATGATGTGGGTAGCTCTCTTAAAACTTGATTCTTTATAGTTCCTGTAAAATGTAGCTTAGAATTTTTAATGTTTAAGTTTATCAAACAACTGCTGCAATGATTCTCTTCTCCACAATTTTGTGTGTGCATACATGTCAATGCAGATCCCTTTGCCAGAAGAACCAGATACAGAAGATGAGACAGTACTTAAAAAGTGGAAATGGAAAGTTAAAGCTGTCAAGAAAGAGAACAGAGAAAGGCATTCACAGCGATGTGATATAGAGCTCAAACTTGCTGTAGGATTCAATGATGTGTTTCCTACTTTCCTGTTGTTTATTGCTTGTGCTATCCAACTAAGCTTGACACCTATATTGCGGAACAGGTAGCACACAATATGAAAGATGAAGAAGGTTTCTTTTACCCCCACAATCTTGATTTCCGTGGACGCGCATACCCTATGCATCCACACCTTAACCATCTGGGTTCTGATATCTGTCGGGGAATCCTAGAGTTTGCTGAAGGACGTCCTCTTGGAAAGTCAGGCTTGCGTTGGTTGAAGATACATTTGGCTAATTTATATGCTGGTGGTGTGGAGAAATTATCTCTTGAAGGTCGACTAGCCTTTACTGAAAATCACATGGATGATATATTTGATTCAGCTGACAGACCACTTGAGGGAAAACGCTGGTGGTTGAAAGCAGAGGATCCATTCCAGCTTTTAGCTGTATGCATTAATCTCTCCGAAGCCTTGAGAAGCTCATCTCCAGAGATGACCATTTCACATGTTCCTGTGCACCAGGTAATTATTTAAACAGAAATAGTATCAGTACTGTGTTTCAGTTCTCCAGGCATATTTGGAAATGACTTAAACAGTATGCACATATTGAAAATGACCTATTGCCCTGAATCTGTATTTTGTTATCCAAAAATGTGTCAAAATAGGAATGTGCTAGCTGAAATGCACTTGTTTAAGTTATTTATCTAAACTTGGCCTTAGTTTCTTCCCAGAATTAAATAAATTTTATGAATTTTGAGTATCTTTTGATCAGTTCAGTTTGACTATTCTCAGGATGGCTCTTGCAATGGGCTGCAGCATTATGCTGCTCTTGGAAGAGATAAGGTAGCAACAAATTTCATAGATGAGTAATTAATTATGGGTTTAGCTTGTTCCTTATCAGATATCTAGCAATCTAGCATGTGTGTACACCTATATATGAAGTTCACTGGAATGGTGGATTGGATATGGGATAACATTGTCATTTTCATAACAGCAGTCTTTCACATTTAAACCAGTTCCCAATCTCCCACTGATCTTGCTTATTTTAAGTGCTGTTAGCTTTTCTGTTTTCACTTAATATAGTTATATTTCTTATCAATGATCATTTATTCAGTTAGGAGCAGTTTCTGTCAATCTGGTAGCAGGAGAAAAGCCTGCGGATGTTTACTCAGGCATAGCAGCCAGGTAATCTTTTTTTTTTTTTTTTTTTTTTTTTTTTTTTCACATTGTATTGCCAAGCAACTTTACTATACTTGGAACTGTTCGTTCTTTTGCTTTTTACTTTTCACTTTTTATATAACAAGCCAAAAAGTATTTAGGACCTATTGCTAAGGATAATGGAGTTGATATTTGGTTACTACCATTAACAAACTAGGGAGCTAGCTTCACCTGTGCTTAATTCCAGGAGGATGGACACCAAAATCCTAACAGTGAGCAGACTGTCAAAATTTGGGAGAATGTATCTTTTGATGCTGCAAGTTTTTAAAAGGAGAAACCTAATGAGGCACCATGCTACATGTCAAATTGTGGGTATATTATATGCCACAATTTGGTTGCATGACAATTAGTTTTTAAAACTAAGCAAGTTTATCTTTCACCTGCATGTGATAAGTTTATTATTGAAAAATAGAAAAATTATATGGTCATCCTGTTTTTATCTACTGTTCTCATGCAGAGTTCTTGATATCATGAAGAGAGATGCACAGAGAGATCCTGCTGAATTTCCAGATGCACTGCGCGCTAGGGTTCTTGTTAATCTGGTTTGGTGTCTTGTCTTCAGTTTATTTCTCCCTATTGTGCCATTATTATTTAAGTTGCTCTTGTTTTCCTTATTGAGCAAACATTCCATTTTGTTGATATATAAATATCTTATTCAGTTGTGTGGGTACCATGTAGGCATGTAGTTTTAATAATTGGTGGAATTTGTTATTGTTTAGGTGGATAGAAAATTGGTGAAGCAAACAGTGATGACATCAGTTTATGGTGTCACATATATTGGTGCTCGAGATCAGATTAAGAGAAAATTGAAGGAGCGTGGGGCAATTGATGATGAGTCTGAGCTTTTTGGTGCAGCCTGTTATGGTGCAAAAGTAAGTGTGTTAGAGCATATTGTATTTAAATTTGTTAATGTGAAGAACTTTATAACCTTGCTTTCCTTGGGGAGTTTCATTCATTGGTGGTAAATTAGCTTTTTGCATTCAACCAATACATAGATGTGTTTTGATCACAAGCCTGACCATTACAATGGCCATAAAAACTTTATTTAGATCATCACAAACTGCAGTGATTGTTACGAAATGGTTGGAAATTAGGATTGTGTTATCACTTTTGTCAGGTGTTAGTTGTAACAACACCATGGTGGATAATGAAATATGACTTAACAAACTGAGTAGTCAATGACTACCAAACGATTTTTCTTGACGAGCAATTTTTCTGATGACTAGGTCACATTGACTGCACTAGGGGAGATGTTTCAAGCTGCACGCAGTATCATGAGCTGGCTTGGAGAGTGTGCAAAGGTTTGAAATGGGAGTATTATTGTCTGTGATATTGCCGTTTGATTGCTAGTGACATTAACCCAACCCAAGTCCCCAACGCCACATTAGATTGCACCATTTTAGAATTTGGCATAATACCAACAATTTTCCTTTATTGAAACTTGCTAACAGTAGCATAGGATGCCCGTATGTACCCTTTGTTAGGCTTGCGTTGCTTATTCTAGTTTGTGCTTGGAACATTTATTTTGATGCGTATTTTCATGTCTATTAAGTACAATGTTTCAATAGGTCATTGCTTCTGAAAACCATCCAGTTCGATGGACAACTCCTCTTGGACTTCCAGTTGTGCAGCCTTACCGCAAGATTGGAAGGCACCTTGTAAGTGTTATACTGTTATTGCAATTAGTGTGTTGTGTTCTTAGAAACCTGCAGTCAATGTCTCATTTTTTCTGCATGCAGGTTAAGACTTCTCTTCAGGTGTTAACTTTGCAGCGAGAAACAGAAAAGGTATATTTCAATGCCAATATGAACATACTAGCAGCCTAGCAGGGATATATTTGTATAACTAAAATGTGAAATCCCTAGCCACCATTTGAGTTTACAGTTCCTGATTTGTTTAATTGTGTCAATTGTAATCTATATTGGACAAATTCTAAGTAAAGCTTCCAGTTTCTATCTAAATCTTTGAATCACCTCCCCCTTGCTCTCTTCTCTTCAGGTTATGGTCAAGAGGCAGAGAACTGCTTTTCCTCCAAATTTTGTTCATTCTCTTGATGGTTCACATATGATGATGACCGCAGTTGCCTGCAAAAGAGCAGGCTTGAGATTTGCAGGTTTGTTAAGATATTTTTTCTTAACCACCTCAATACGTCTCGTGGCCTCCTCTAAAACTAATGTCCACATTTTTGCTGCAGGAGTTCATGACTCGTACTGGACACATGCTTGTGATGTGGATGAGATGAACATGATACTACGAGAGAAATTTGTTGAGCTTTATGAAAAGCCTATCCTAGAAAATGTAAGTGCATATTCCTATTTTTTATTCGTTGCATGATGAGCTGTTGAAGCCTCCCGATAATTTCAAGCTGCTTATTGTAATTCTTTTCGTATCGTATTATTTGCTTACGGTTTCTCAAACAGTTACTGGAGAGCTTTGAACAGTCTTTCCCTATGCTATCTTTTCCACCATTGCCTGAACGAGGGGACTTCGATTTGAAAGATGTCCTTGAATCCACATATTTCTTCAATTGATTACACAGTAGGACTCGATGTGAAATTCGATTTTACTGCTAAGCAAGGCTCGTGCAACGTGCTTCTCGAGTGCCAGAACCAGGCCACGGCCTGAGATGCTTGGTACTTCTACATTCTTGGAGGCGCCTAGGATCGTGGTCTGTTTATATGTGAGCTGACAAAGGCAATAATCTTGACCTTGCTTTCAGTTTTATGGCCAGCTTTGTTGGGCAGACATCTCAGGTATACACGTGGAATAGTGAGGATACTATACTATCTACATAAATGTGAAATTTTGTCTAGATAAGAAAAGATGGCTATCCTTCCAATCAATTCAATCTGGAGATCTGCCTTCAGTTCCAACCTTCCAAGCCTGCAACTGAAATGCACCTCTCTAGCTTTCTGCTGTAAATGGTTTTATGTAAAGGTGTTTTCTCTTTACCATCCTATAGTGCAGTTACTTGCAGACCAATAATTTGGTATTAGAGGCTTTTGTGTCTTTTTTTGAAATACATGTATTAGAGCCTTAAAGGTATGTATAGTTGGGTCAAAATACCTATGAGTTGTATTGGTCATAGTACGTATGAGGTCTTTGTACTATAGTGTTTTATTCAATTTAGCCATTCTACTTTAATATTGTTTATTTTAGTCTTATTCTTTAAAAAGTAAAACAATTAAGGAAAATAGATGTAGCGCTGATATTATCTCTATCACATCATTATACTTACATGTCAACTCATATATTATTTTATAAATATTTAAAATTGATTATTATTTGATTGTAAAGAATGATAGAATACCATCATAAAATGAAATTTGTGACAAATAATGTTAAAAATTAAACCACTCATGTTGAAAGTTAAACTTGTAACATAAAGTTGTCTCAACATAGAAAAGTATATCAAAATTTTAGACATCAAAATTTAAAATTAATATATAATTATTGATCTTGAGAATTGTTAGGGAGAGTCACAGTCATGCCGCTACCCGGTCGATTATGAAAAGATCCACTACTTGTTGAGCTACTTACTTTACGGCTCGTGATAAAAATAAAAACATAGAATTACCTGTGGAACCAACAGCGTAATAGAGCCGTTACGGCACCTAAATCGTACTGCAGTTGCTGAACCGGTTATGAGCTTTATTGGACCCGGTTCTACGGTTAATGAAACAGTTATGCTGATTGATTAAAATCAGCAAAGAAAAAGCGATGCAGAAGATGTACGAGCGAGAAATTTTCGACTTCTCTCTGTGTGATCAATCCTATTTATGGAAGACGAAGGAGAATTACTCTCTCTCCTTTGGTTCAGGCAGGTTTGTCCATGAGCCTTTCTCCTTCTCCCTCCCAATGTGACATGATGTAGATGCGCTTTGAGTGGGAATTTCAAACTAATTGCAGGCGTGTTTTGATACTATTCATCGTTGTTTTCATTCTATTTTGTTTTGTTTTCTGACCGTTTAATTTGGATCACGTTCAGGCTCAATGTGAACGTGATGCGATGGATATGGAATCTGAAGCTTGGTATTGGAACTAATTGCGGTGAATTTGGATAAGAAAATAATGAAGTCTGGGAGTGCTGCCAAGCCGATTGTTGATGCCTTGCTGCAGAGGTTCCTTCCACTTGCTCGACGTCGTATCGAAACTTCTCAGGCTCAAGTAACGCATGTAACTTGTCTTAACTCTTAAGCTCAAAAACATGAAACTCGCATAATGTTTAATCTTACTTGATTCCTCATGGGATTTTAAAGTTTTTAGCAATTGGTATTTTATTCTGTTTATCGGTATTGCTTTCACCTGTTCAAACACAGGATGGACACATTCGACCATCTGACCCAGCCTATGATCAAGTGTTGGACTCCTTGGCTATGGTTGCACGACACACTCCCGTACCTCTTCTGGAGGCTCTTCTGAGATGGAGAGAGAGGTGCTTAATTTTTCAACTTAGATTACAGTAAAGCTAACTAAATTCCATTAATATTTAGACATCTTTCTGAGTTAGATGCAGACTTCTGTCTTGATTTTCACATTCATGAAAATGCATTTAGGTGATAGTAATATTTTAAATATTGAATAGTTAGTAAGATGGAATGTGGATGTTTTGTTTCACAAACAACTAATGTTGTGTGAATGAGATAAATTAACGCATTCAATTATTATCAGCTGAGGATTCACGCCTTAATAATATTAAGGCACTAGATTTTTTTTTTTTTGAAGGTAAACGTAGCTATTCCATTAATTCATAATATAAAACGTTGACATCAACGATTAATGAAATGGTAAACCATTCCTTACAGTCAGACATAGAAATAACTTTTCTAACTATGCTATAGAAAACTTGAATCAGACTGTTTCATAACTAGGAAGCTATGTTCCTTCAGGGAGCTTAAAGCTTCATCAAAGATCTGGGTCTTCGTCATCGTTCTTTTTTGCTCGTTGCCCAGGATAAGATCAACACTTGCCGAAATCAAACTAAACGATTTATGCTAATGAAAATGAAAAGCTCGTGAAAGCAACGAGAGGAAAAATGCTCAGTGGAGAGGAAAACACAATAATAAAGAAAATAAAAAGTGGGTAAAGTCAAAATAGGGTTGGGAGTTCAAGACTACTGTTAAACCCTAAGCCCGTTTATAGATAAGCCCATTAGGGTTCTCTCTATTCTTGTATAAGTAGTGGTAGTCTGTATAGTTCTATACACAGAGATATATACAAATATACATTATTCTCTCATATATTCACATGGTATTAGAGCCTAAACCCTAGGACCTAAGCCATCCCGCCGCCGCCGCCATCGGAGCATCGCCGGAGAGTTCACTGCCGCGACTGGTTTCACGTTCCAAGTCGGTATCGTGGTTCTTTCTCCGATCTAACACCACAGACACCTCAGGGACGTCGTCGTGAGCCTACCGCTGCAAACCCGGTCACCGTCCGCCGCCGCACGTGCCCTCACGCGCCGCCGTCGGGAAGTCCGACCGTTTTCCGGCCATAACTTCTTCCTCCGGTCTCCGATCGAGCTGCCGTTGCCACCATTGGACTCGGCTTGAGGAGACGCATCTCCTAGTGTCGCTCGTTTCCACTGCCGTCGCCGGTCACCGCCGCATTTTTCCGGCGACCTGAAGATCTGTTTCAGATCAGTGTGTTATTTGCACTGTTTCAGATCTGTTTTGAAGAGCATACTTTTTTGTTGCTAGCTTTGAGATTAGTTTTGAAGAGCAGTTATTTGTGCTGGACTCTTTTGATGTTAAAATAAGGCTCTCTAAGGCTACGGAGCTTGTTGACAGGCATTTACAGTCAATTCATTGTTGACCTGAAGATTTGTTTTGCATATTATTTTGCAAAATTTGTTCTGTCAGACCACTATCAATATGGTGCAGACCACTGGTTCAGAGGCTCAGGCTCACAGTAGTTTCGTCCCAAATGACTATGAAGAGTACCTCCGATTTAAAGCCTTCCGAAAGGTTACTACCACACCTTCCTCCAACCATGGTACCTCCCCACTTGTTTGTCTCTCTCATTCTAGTACTCCTAATACTTGGATACTGGATTCAGGTGCCTCAGACCATATTTCTGGTAATGTCTTGCTTATGTCTAATGTTTCTCAGTCTAAAGATTTACCCATGATTACTTTAGCGAATGGTCATCAAACTCAAGCTATTGGTATTGGCCAGGCTTCACCTATTCCCTCTCTCCCTTTAGAGTCTGTGTTATATGTGCCCAATAGTCCTTTCAACCTTATTTCGGTAAGTAAAATCACCCGTACTCTTAATTGCTCTATAACCTTTTCTGCTGATTCAGTTGTTGTGCAGGATCGCAGTACGGGGAAGGTGATTGGCACAGGGCTTGAGTCGCAGGGTCTCTATTACATGCGAGGGGGTATTGCTGCCAGTGCATCCACAGATTCACCTTTGCTTATTCATAGTCGTCTTGGTCATCCGAGCCTATCCAAACTTCAACGGATGGTTCCAGGTATCTCTGTTGAGTCTTTAGATTGCGAGTCGTGTCATCTTGGAAAGCAATCCCGTAAGTCTTTTCCAAGAAGAGTCAATAATCGGGCTGTGTCCCTCTTTGATTTAGTGCATACGGATGTTTGGGGTCCTTATCGAGTCAATTCTACCTTAGGTTTCCATTATTTTGTAACCTTTATTGATGATCATTCACGATGTACTTGGGTTTTCCTTATGAGAAATCGTTCTGAGTTGTTCAATATCTTTCAGAATTTCTGCAATGAAATACAAACCCAATTTGGTACTCCCATCCGTGTTTTACGTAGTGACAATGCCAAAGAGTATCTATCTGCTCCTTTCCAATCCTTTATGCAATCTCGGGGTATGTTACATCAAAAGTCCTGTGTTTACACACCTTAGCAGAACGGGGTTGCTGAGAGGAAAAATAGGCATCTAGTAGAAATTGCTTGTACTATGTTATTGCATTTTCATGTTCCCTCTCATTTTTGGGCTGATGCTATCCTTACTGCATGTTATTTGATCAATCGCATGCCATCCTCTGTTTTAAACGACCTTACCCCATATTCCATTGTGTATCCTTCTGTTGATCTTTTTCCTCTTCCTCCCCGGGTTTTTGGATGTGTTTGTTTTGTCCATGACATGACGCCAGGGCGGTCAAAGATGGATCCTAAAGCTGTTAAGTGTGTGTTTTTAGGTTATTTCGGCTACAAAAGGGTTATAAGTGTTATTCTCCGTCACTCAAGCGGCACTTTGTATCTGCAGATGTCACCTTTATTGAGTCATCTCCTTTCTTCCAGCCTTCTCCAAAAGACACTGTTCGAGAAGTCCTCCATATTCCTTACCTTGGTCCTCCAGCTGATCCTCCAGTTGCCCAAAGTACTGATCCTCCAGCTGATCTTCCCGTTGTCCCTAACCCCTCCTTTCAGGTTTATCAACGCCGTCCTCGCCCTACACCTGCTGAGACTCCTGTTGACTCACCCGGGCCATCTGATCCTCCTGCTGCGGTTCTACCACTTCCACTGGAATCTATTCCTGATCCCACTGAGGCATCCACTAATCTCCGTAGAGGTACACGTTCTACTCGTAACCCTCATCCCATATATACTTTCTTGAGCTATCATCGTGTGTCTTCCCCATACTATGCCTTCCTTTCTCATCTGTCTTCTGTGCCTATACCCAAGACTACTAGTGAGGCTCTCTCGGATCCAGGTTGGCGCCTAGCCATGTTGACAGAAATGGAGGCTCTTCAATCCAGTGGCACATGGGAGTTGGTTCCTCTCCCTGTGGGTAAGACTGCTGTTGGGTGTAGATGGATTTATACTGTGAAGGTGGGCCCTGATGGTAAGATTGATCACCTTAAAGCAAGGCTGGTGGCTAAAGGCTACACCCAGATTTTTGGTTTGGATTATACTGATACTTTTTCTCCTGTAGCTAAAATTGCATCAGTCCGCACTGATACTTTTTCTCCTGTAGCTAAAATTGCATCAGTCCGCTTGTTGTTTTTTTCTCCTGTAGCTAAAATTGCATCAGTCCGCTTGTTGTTGTTTTCTCCTGTAGCTAAAATTGCATCAGTCCGCTTGTTGTTGTCTCTGGCTGCTATTAACCATGCATCAGTCCGCTTGTTGTTGTCTCTGGCTGCTATTAACCATCGGGACCTACACCAGTTGGATATCAAGAATGCTTTCCTCCATGGCGATCTTAAAGAGGAGGTTTATATGGAGCAACCACCTGGGTTTGTTGCTCAGGGGGAGTCTGGCTTGGTGTGTAAGCTTCGCCGCTCTTTGTATGGCTTAAAGCAGTCTCCACGAGCTTGGTTCGAGAGATTTAGCTCAGTGGTGTGTGAGTTTGGTATGGTTCGGAGTGAAGTTGATCATTTTGTGTTATATCGCCATTCTAGTGGGAAATGCATATATCTTGTTGTGTATGTGGATGACATCGTTATAACAGGAAGTGATCAAGAAGGCATATCCAAACTGAAAGAGTATCTCTTCAGTCGATTCCAGACTAAGGACTTGGGCAAACTGAAATATTTCCTTGGTATTGAAGTAGCTCAGTCTCACAGTGGTATAGTTATTTCTCAAAGGAAGTATGCCTTGGATATTCTAGAAGAAACGGGTTTGTTGGATTGTAGACCTGTGGATAATCCAATGGATCCAAATGTTAAACTTCTACTAGGACAGGGGGAGCCATTGCCTGACCGAGAGAGATATAGGAGACTAATCGGGAAATTGAATTATCTCACAATCACTCGACCAGATATTTCCTTTGTAGTCAGTGTATTAAGCCAGTTTCTTGAAAGTCCTTGTGATACTCATTGGGATGCTGCTGTTCGAGTTCTGAGGTACATCAAAAGAGCCCCAGGGCAAGGTCTACTGTATGAAGATAGAGGGCATGCTCAAGTTGTGGGATATTCTGATGCAGACTGGGCTGGTTGTCCTTTTGACAGACGATCTACCTCAGGTTACTGTGTACTCATTGGTGGTAATCTTATATCTTGGAAGAGTAAGAAACAAGATGTTGTTGCCAGATCCAGTGCTGAAGCTGAATACCGTGCTATGGCTCTTGTCACGTGTGAGTTGATATGGCTTAAGCATTTACTTCAAGAGTTACAGTGTGGCCAGGTCGCTCAAATGACATTAATATGTGACAACCAAGCAGCTCTTCATATTGCCTCAAATCCAGTCTTTCATGAGAGGACCAAACATATTGAGGTTGACTGCCACTTTATCAGGGAGAAAATTGTGTCTGGGAGTATCAAGACTAGCTTTGTCAACTCTGCAGATCAGTTGGCTGATATCCTAACAAAGTCTCTTAGAGCTCCTAGAGTTGGGCATATTTGTAACAAGCTTGGAGCATATGATCTATACTCTCCAGCTTGAGGGGGAGTGTTAAACCCTAAGCCCGTTTATAGATAAGCCCATTAGGGTTCTCTCTATTCTTGTATAAGTAGTGGTAGTCTGTACAGTTCTATATATAGAGATATATACAAATATACATTATTCTCTCATATATTCACAACTACCAACACAAAGCCCAATACCTACCTACTATTATTTTATTCAAAGGGAGAGAAAACGGAAGAGGAAGATCTGTGGCGGGGTCGGAGGCGGACGGAGCTGCGACGGTGGTCGGGGCGGAAGAAGAGCGAGCAAACGTNATTGCATCAGTCCGCTTGTTGTTGTCTCTGGCTGCTATTAACCATCGGGACCTACACCAGTTGGATATCAAGAATGCTTTCCTCCATGGCGATCTTAAAGAGGAGGTTTATATGGAGCAACCACCTGGGTTTGTTGCTCAGGGGGAGTCTGGCTTGGTGTGTAAGCTTCGCCGCTCTTTGTATGGCTTAAAGCAGTCTCCACGAGCTTGGTTCGAGAGATTTAGCTCAGTGGTGTGTGAGTTTGGTATGGTTCGGAGTGAAGTTGATCATTTTGTGTTATATCGCCATTCTAGTGGGAAATGCATATATCTTGTTGTGTATGTGGATGACATCGTTATAACAGGAAGTGATCAAGAAGGCATATCCAAACTGAAAGAGTATCTCTTCAGTCGATTCCAGACTAAGGACTTGGGCAAACTGAAATATTTCCTTGGTATTGAAGTAGCTCAGTCTCACAGTGGTATAGTTATTTCTCAAAGGAAGTATGCCTTGGATATTCTAGAAGAAACGGGTTTGTTGGATTGTAGACCTGTGGATAATCCAATGGATCCAAATGTTAAACTTCTACTAGGACAGGGGGAGCCATTGCCTGACCGAGAGAGATATAGGAGACTAATCGGGAAATTGAATTATCTCACAATCACTCGACCAGATATTTCCTTTGTAGTCAGTGTATTAAGCCAGTTTCTTGAAAGTCCTTGTGATACTCATTGGGATGCTGCTGTTCGAGTTCTGAGGTACATCAAAAGAGCCCCAGGGCAAGGTCTACTGTATGAAGATAGAGGGCATGCTCAAGTTGTGGGATATTCTGATGCAGACTGGGCTGGTTGTCCTTTTGACAGACGATCTACCTCAGGTTACTGTGTACTCATTGGTGGTAATCTTATATCTTGGAAGAGTAAGAAACAAGATGTTGTTGCCAGATCCAGTGCTGAAGCTGAATACCGTGCTATGGCTCTTGTCACGTGTGAGTTGATATGGCTTAAGCATTTACTTCAAGAGTTACAGTGTGGCCAGGTCGCTCAAATGACATTAATATGTGACAACCAAGCAGCTCTTCATATTGCCTCAAATCCAGTCTTTCATGAGAGGACCAAACATATTGAGGTTGACTGCCACTTTATCAGGGAGAAAATTGTGTCTGGGAGTATCAAGACTAGCTTTGTCAACTCTGCAGATCAGTTGGCTGATATCCTAACAAAGTCTCTTAGAGCTCCTAGAGTTGGGCATATTTGTAACAAGCTTGGAGCATATGATCTATACTCTCCAGCTTGAGGGGGAGTGTTAAACCCTAAGCCCGTTTATAGATAAGCCCATTAGGGTTCTCTCTATTCTTGTATAAGTAGTGGTAGTCTGTACAGTTCTATATATAGAGATATATACAAATATACATTATTCTCTCATATATTCACAACTACCAACACAAAGCCCAATACCTACCTACTATTATTTTATTCAAAGGGAGAGAAAACGGAAGAGGAAGATCTGTGGCGGGGTCGGAGGCGGACGGAGCTGCGACGGTGGTCGGGGCGGAAGAAGAGCGAGCAAACGTAGAAGGTGACCAAAACCGCCGGCTCAAAGCTCCATTAGAGCTCCGGCCGGAGGCCAACGGTGGAAGCCGGCGGTGGAAGCCGAAGTTAAGGCACTAGATGTTTTATGAACTCTTTAACTACCAATATTAACTTGCAATAACTATTCACATCAATTGTTTACATTTGTTGTGAATCACCACTTTAATTAACTTTGGGTTTTTTGTACAGTGAATCTCCCAAAGGTGCAAACGATGCATCAACATTTCAGAGAAAGGTTGGTTTATTTTGTTAATCAAACCTCTCCCTCTCTAGCTGACACCCCATGCACGGGCAGGGTCATATATGCCAGCCAAATTTAATGATGTGTTCTTGAAGTTATATTACTATAACTACCCATCAAGATAAGAAAAGTTAGAACTTCTATGCCAAATTTGAAGGAAATATGACTTTTTTCAAATGAACATTTGTTTTCATACTATTTAGTTTTTATTCTAAGAAACAGACTGATATATATATATATATATATATATAGTGTATTATAGATGCTCCTAGATTATTTATCCTCATCTCTAACATCTTAAGGATTTTCTCTGATTCAGCTTGGAGTAGAGTGTATTTTTTGCTCTGCTTGTATTCGTTTTGTGGAATGCTGCCCACAAGAAGGAGTAACAGGTTTGTAATGAATTCATGTGGTCACATGTCCCCACAGCTTTATCTCTTCTGTGTAATTGCCCAATTTCTTTGGTCAAATCTAATTTGGTTATTATAACTGACAGAGAAGCTATGGATTGGGCTTGAAAATTTCGTCTTTGACTGGTTAATAAATGCAGACAGGTAAAGTTCTCTAAAAGCTTATTAAACTCAATTCACTCTTCTATTTTCCTCTTTTGCTTTCTCCCCACATGGGAGGACATGGAGCTTCTTATCAAATATCATTTCTTTATCTCTTCAGCATAGGTTTTTTCTTCCACTCTTGTATTTAAGCTACAAAAATGTTCTGCTTTCTACCCTCCTTGCTCTTTCCCTTCTAATTAATACAACTTCAACTGGCTTGCACTAGTCAGACATTTTCTTTAGAAGCCAAAGTACTTTTTTTAGAACTGTTTTCGAGTTGATCATTTGGGGTACTACGAGAGGCATGTTCATTGAAGAAGTATGATATATTTCTTATTTAAGAGTCAGGCAGTCAGCACACAAAAGAAGTGATATGAGCTACATAAGTTGCCTTTTGGCCAGAATATTGTATTTCAAATAGAATTACTTTAAATAGGCTTGATTTGGCTATTTGATTTCCTTTTTTTTTTGTTTTACTTTTTTTTTTTTCTCACTTAAAAATTGTAATTAGAGCCATTAAAATGTTATTTCCTTGGCTTCTTGTCACATATGGCAAGATGTTGGATATGGGGCTTGAAAGTGCTTAACCATTTTATTGAATTCAATGCCTTAACATGCAGGGTTGTTAGCCAGGTGGAGTATCCTTCATTGGTTGATTTAAGGGGGCTTCTTCTAGACTTAGTTGCACATCTCCTTGGTGCTCTCTCTCGGATCAGGTAACTGAAAGGAGACTGATGTCTTTTGCAAGAGAATAATTATGGAGTCTTGAAGTGTGTACATGTGCAGGGAAAGGAATCTTAGACCTCTTAAGATTGAGTATCAGGCCTATTCCACCAGACTACGAAGCCCTTGGCAGTGTGTAATTGTATGGAACTTGCCTTACTTGTCTGGGGCTCTGGGCTGAAACAGGGCCATAATTATTAGTACTTTGTGCTTGAAAAAGCTATTGCATATTTTCTTTCCCTTTTAATTACTTTTACATTTCAAGATTTGTAGTTTGGATTCCCTCCTCCAAAAATAAAAATAGAAGAAGAAACTCTAAGAGTTTGAAGCACAGAGAAGAAAAGGAAAATATTCTACGTCATACAATTTATGGTGTGTTGAAAGAAAGGGAGAACATTATAAGTCATACAATATGGTGTATTTTAAAGGAGAAGAATAGAAATTCTGATTATAATTGAGCAATAAAACTTTTATGTATTGTGGAGATTTATAGATATTTTGATAGGTATTTATGCATTATGCATTTAACTTCGACGCTAACAGTATGATTTTCACACCTCATGCTTAGCTGTACATGAATATGAAATAGCATTCTCTATTCTATCTCAACAGATTCAGTTCTGTCACGGAACGCTTTTTTATGGAGCTAAATACACGTAGAATAGATACCAGTGCTGCTCGAAGTGAAACACTTAGCATCATAAATGGGATGCGGTATCTGAAGCTGGGGGTATGTGTCAATTAACTTTGTGAATAATTTTGTTTAAAAGCATTGATATTTTGATCAGTTCACAGCTTCACTTCCAGATTAAAACAGATGGTGCACTGAATGCTTCAGCTTCCTTTGTGGCTAAAGCCAATCCACTTAATCGTGCCCCTCATAAACGCAAGAGTGAACTTCATCATGCCTTATGCAATATGCTCTCAAATATTTTAGCACCTCTGGCAGATGGTGGAAAAGGTCAATGGCCTCCTTCAGGTGTAGAACCTACACTTCTTCTATGGTATGAAGCTGTGGCACGAATAAGGATTCAGCTCATGCATTGGATAGATAAACAGAGCAAACATATTTCTGTAAGCATATTAAAAGCCATATCTAGATTTCCACATTATTGCAACATCTATGGTTTCTTATTTGTTTATTTTTCAAACACTGGAAGCACTCACATATTTTACCTACCAAATCGTATGAAAAAGTTATTTTTCTTCTTCTCATAGAGTGTTGTTTTAACTACAATGGTTCTTTTTTTTAAAAAAAATCCTTTATTTAAAATCATTCAATTCCTTATCCCTCAGCTTTAAAAAAAGAGGAGTGCTGTGTATTCATGATATTACATATATGTTTCTGCCTTTTCATACTTTATCACTATTTTCTACTTTTAGATGGGTGTTATTTTCTCTGATGTTTACCATCTTGGAATCTAGGTTGGTTATCCTTTAGTTACACTTCTTCTCTGCCTTGGCGATCCTAATCTTTTCCTCAATAACTTTGGTCCTCACATGGAACAACTGTATAAGCATCTAAGGGTAAGTTACCTGTAGTTACTTTATGCTGGTTACTAGCAACATCTTATGTTATCCTTTCAGATTGATTATATATTGACCAAGTTCAACAAGATCCTTGAAAAAAATTATAATTTCAGTCTATTATGTAGGACAAGAACCAGCGATTCATGGCCATAGATTGTTTACATCGTGTTCTGAGATTTTACTTGAGTGTTCATGGTGATTCTCAACCTCCAAACCGTGTATGGGATTATCAAGACAGTGTGACATCACAGCTTCTGACAGTTCTAAGAAAAGGCATGCTTACACAGGATGTTCAACATGATAAACTAGTTGAGTTCTGTGTAAGTATTGCTGAGCATAACCTTGATTTTGCAATGAACCATATGATACTGGAATTGCTGAAGCAAGATAGTCCGAGTGAAGCTAAAGTCATTGGCCTCCGTGCTTTGCTTGCTATTGTCATGTCTCCAAGCAGCCAGCAAGTTGGCTTGGAAATTCTTGATGGTAATTTATTGTGTATTCTCTGCTAGTATTCCTTATCATCTCTTATCCAATTATTACTATTAAACTCATTTGGTTCTTTCTATTGACAGTTCGTGGTATCGGCCACTACGTTCCAAAAGTGAAAGCTGCAATTGAATCCATTTTAAAAACTTGCCATAGGACCTACAATCAGGCTCTTTTGACTTTTCCAAGGACTGCAATAGGTAATATTTTAAGCAGCTACTTGTGTGTCCCTTTCTTTTTAAGCAACTACTTGTGCGAGAGAGGAAGCTGATTCTTTTCAATTGAATTTGCAAATGTGATTATTCAGACAGAGGTTTGAGAATTTCTACTTGCTCAATTGAATTTGAAAATGTTATGGCTTGAATTGGCAACCCCCTTCCCACAATTTTACCCCTAGCAAAATAATTCAAGAACTGTTGTTAAATGTTTTCTTCAGGCATATCTTTCCACTTTTCATAAACTTTCCTTGCACACTGTTCCATTTATTCTTCAAGCAGATGTTTCTATCTCTACTTCTTGACTTGTCCTTTATTGCTTGAAATTATGGACTTCTGATGACAAGTTGCATATACATAAATGCTTTTGTTCCTCCAGATTCTATAACAAAGGAGAAGTCCCATGTATATCTGTTCCGCTCAGTCCTGAAGTGCATACCATATCTGATTGAAGAAGTTGGTAGAAATAATAAAATTACTGAGATAATACCTCAACATTGCATCAGCATTGATCCTGGTGTACGTGAAGAAGCTGCACAGGTACTAAATCGGATAGTAAGATACCTACCACATCGCCGTTTTGAAGTTATGAGAGGAATGGCAAGCTTTATTTTACGTCTTCCTGATGATTTCCCGCTTCTCATACAAACATCTCTGGGACGTCTTCTGGAACTCCTGCGTTTATGGAGAGCATGTATATATGATGATAAGATGGAGGCTGATAATTCAGAGGTAAAGCGTGTGCAGAGAACTGAGGGATTCAAGAAGTCTTCTTTCCGTCATCCACAGGAAGTAGTTGAATTCCAAGCATCAGAGATGGAAGCAGTTGGTCTTATTTTCTTAAGTTCTGTGGATGGTCAGATCCGACACACATCATGGGAGTTACTACGTTGTGTTCGTGCTTTACGAAATGACACACTTCAATTTTCAAATCATGATCATGCAGATCATAGTTTGAGATACGAGGCTGAACCTATATTCATAATTGATGTTTTAGAGGAGCATGGGGTGGGTGACATGGTCTTGAACTTCTATGTTTGAAAATTTAGGTTTTATTTTCGTAACCATAAGATTCAAATGATATTATTCATAAAGTATGTATGTTTTCTTTCAGGATGATATTGTTCAGAGTAGTTACTGGGACTCTGGGTGCCCTTTTGATATGAGGCGAGAATCTGATACCATGCCTCCCGATGTTACTCTACAATCCATACTGTTTGAGAGTCCTTGTAAGAACCGGGTGGCTCGATGTCTTAGTGAGCTTGTAAAATATGCTGCTGAGCTCTGTCCAAACCCTGTTCAGGAAGCAAAGTAAGCAGGTTTCTTGAAATTTAGAAACTTGATAGGTACTTTGGCATAGTTGGCAAGGCCAAAATATTATCGTACATATGTGAAATATCTAACACGTATTTTGGCTGAGGAAGTTTCTCTCCTGTGGAAGAACAATAGCTTGGACTTTGGGGATGTTTCCCCCAATATTGTGCCTTATCAAATTAGGCAATTGGAAATGGATGGGAATATGGGATGTATCTTGGTCATTTTTACACATACAGACAGTGTACCTCAAGTTCTATTTCGTTCCTTCATGCAATTCCTTAAATATCTATGCTCCTTGCAGAATTGGTTGCTTTTCGCAGAAAAGCAGAACATACATCTCAATTTGGTATTATTTGCAGGTCGGAAATTATTCAGCGTCTTGCCCATATTACACCAGCAGAACTTGGTGGAAAGGCTCATCAGTCTCAGGATACAGACAACAAGTTAGACCAATGGTTGATGTATGCAATATTTGCATGCTCATGCCCCCCTGATAGTCGGGATGGTGGGGATTCAGCAGCGACTAAGGAATTATTCCACCTTATATTCCCATCCTTAAAATCTGGTTCAGAGGCACAAATAGTAAGTAGTTTCTAGCAAGATGTTTTTTTTTTTTTTTGAAAACAGCAAGATGTTTTTTAATTGCACAAGGTTGTTGGATGGAGTCTTTGTTGTACTCATTAGTGAATACTCCATACTAATTTGAGAGCTTTCCAGGTATTTAGAAAAAACCAATTCTATGATCTTCTTTCTAAATGGTTGAAAGCTGTCCATAATTAGAAGTTAGCATCATGAGGAGCATTTAATAGATAGCTTGATTTGTTCATTCTTCAGGATAAGTATTCAATTAAATTTCTATTTTAGTATTGAAACCTTATTTTGGTATTGCTCTCTTTTAAGTAATTTGTTAATGTATATGCAAAATGTCTAAAAATGTAACACAAGAAGCTTGGAAAATTGTAAATGAATACAAAATGATTTGGAATCTGAATGAAGTTAAGCTGCATGGTTGTTAGTTATCTTAATATAGTCTCTGTGCTAATCTCTACAATGGTATTGTTACTAAGTGCATTGCAAGTGCAAGTTATCAACCATTCCACTGTATAAGTCTTTAGTAGCCTGAGAATACTTGATGACATTTACCTCTACACACTGGTAATTTGTCCATCCAGAAAGGAAATTAAGAAAATAAAGAGAAACCGATGGATATTGTTTTCTTATATCAACTAAGCTGTGATTTCTTCTGTTAGCATGCTGCAACTACGGCTCTTGGCCACTCACATCTGGAAGTATGTGAAGTCATGTTCAGTGAGCTTTCATCTTTTATTGATGAGGTCTCTACGGAGACAGAAGGGAAACCAAAATGGAAGGTATATTCAATTTTTATGGCCACTTCTTTCATCTGGGTATGTTTTTATTCATAAGGGGATTGATTAGATGTTTTTGTTGGATGTATTCTTGCTTTGATGCAGAGTCAAAAACTTCGCCGTGATGAACTTCGTATGCATATTGCAAATATATACCGTGGTGTTGCTGATAATATCTGGCCTGGAACTATAATCCGGAAACCAGTTTTTCATCTACACTACTTTAAGTTTATTGAAGAAATAACTAGACAAATATTAACAGCACCTGCTGAGAACTTTCAGGAGATGCAACCGCTCCGTTATGCACTTGCTTCTGTACTGAGATCTCTGGCCCGTGAATTTATTGATTCAAAAATTGAGAAATTTGATGTTAGAGTAAGAAAGCGGCTGTTTGACCTGCTTCTCTCCTGGAATGATGAAACTGGCAGTATATGGAATCAGGATGGTGTTAATGATTATCGACGTGAAGTTGAACGCTACAAGTCTTCTCAACACAGTCGATCTGCAGACAGAATGTCGTTTGAAAGAGAATTGGGTGAACAGGTTGAGGTAATCCAGTGGGCTATCATGAATGCATTGGCTTCACTTTTATATGGCCCATGCTTTGATGACAATGCAAGAAAGATGAGTGGTCGTGTGTTATCTTGGATCAATAGCCTATTCACTGAACCTGCAGCCAGGGTTCCATTTGGTCATTCACCAGCTGATCCAAGAACTCCATCCTATTCGAAATACACTGGAGAAGGTGGTCGAGGAGCAACTGGACGCGACAGGCACAGAGGAGGCCAGCGTCGAGTTTCACTTGCAAAACTAGCATTAAAAAACCTTCTCATCACTAATTTGGATCTATTCCCAGCTTGCATTGATCAGGTAAATATATTTTCCATCCTTTGGAAGTTCAAGATGCATATTTCCATTTACTATTACTTGTTTGCTGAGTCATTTAATTTTCTGTTTGGACAAACCAACTTTGTGCAACAAATTAAACTATTTATATCTACTCAATGTGTCATTTGACAAATCATCATATCAAATGGTGCTAACACTTCCCCACATATAATTCATCTTTTTCTTGAAGTTTAAATTAGAATTCATTGCTGGTCTCTTGATCTCCTGTTGTCATGGTTGATAGACTCTAATCCATCATCTAAACTATTCTAAGAATGGAAGTTTGAGGCATGATCATACTATAATTTTTAAATGGACAGGGTCTATTTGCAATATGGTTGCTAATATTTCTATATGCATTTTTTGCCTTAACTTTAGTCTTCATGCAACTATTCCTTATAAGTATTAATTAGTGTGAACTTTGGTTTTGTATAGTGCTACTACTCTGATGCTGCAGTTGCTGATGGCTACTTTAGTGTGTTGGCTGAAGTTTATATGAGCCAAGAGATACCAAAATGTGAAATACAGAGGCTACTAAGCCTGATTCTCTACAAGGTGGTGGATCCTTCCAGACAAATTCGTGATGATGCCCTTCAAATGCTTGAAACACTTTCAGATCATGAGTGGGCTGTGGATGGGATTGAGGGGCCTGGAAGTTATAGGGCTGCTGTTGTTGGAAACCTTCCTGACTCATATCAACAGTTCCAATATAAACTCTCTTGCAAACTTGCAAAGGATCATCCCGGATTGAGCCAGCTTCTTTGCGAAGAAATTATGCAGAGGCAGCTTGATTCTGTAGATATAATTGCACAGCATCAGGTCTTAACCTGCATGGCTCCATGGATTGAGAATCTCAATCTCTGGAAACTGAAGGACTCTGGTTGGAGTGATAGATTATTGAAAAGCCTATATTATGTTACATGGAGACATGGCGATCAGTTTCCGGATGAAATAGAAAAGCTTTGGAGCACAATTGCTAGCAAACCTAGGAACATAAGTCCAGTATTAGATTTCTTGATCATGAAAGGAATTGAAGACTCTGATTCAAATGCGTCTGCAGAGATATGTGGTGCATTTGCTACATATTTCTCTGTTGCCAAAAGGGTTAGTTTATATTTAGCCCGTATTTGCCCTCAACGTACTATTGATCACTTGGTTTACCAATTGGCCCAGCGGATGCTTGAGGATAATGTAGAACCTTTGAGACGAAGTTTAAATAAGGATGGAAGTGGGAATTTCATTTTGGAATTTTCTCAGGGTCCTTCTGTAAGTCAAGCTGCATCAATTGTAGACAGCCAGACTCATATGTCACCTTTACTAGTACGAGGATCTCTTGATGGTCAATCCAGAAGTACAAGTGGAACCTTGAGCTGGAGATCAGGAACTGTAGGAGGCAGGAGTATATCTGGGTCCTTAAGTATGCCATCTGAATTGAATATTGTTCCTGTAAGTGCTAGTCGGTCTAGCCAACATCTTCCACCAATGGTGAACATGTCAGGGACACACCTAGGAGTCCGAAATTCAACTGGAACTCTGCGAGGCCGCCATGGATCTCGAGACAGTGCAGACTACCTTATTGATACACCAGCCTCTAGTGAAGATGGTTTCCATTTTGGGGCTGGAATTCACAGTGTTAACACAAAAGAACTTCTTTCGGCTTTACAAGTGCATCAACAGCACTCTCTCACTCGTGCAGACATTGCATTAATTCTACTTGCTGAAATTGCTTATGAGAATGATGAGGATTTCCGGGAGCATTTGCCTTTGCTCTTTCATGTCACTTTTGTCTCTATGGATAGTTCACAGGATATTGTGTTGAAGCATTGCCAACACCTGCTTGTCAATCTCCTTTATTCGCTTGCAGGCAGGCATTTGGAGTTGTACGACGTTGAAAATAATGATGGTGAGAACAAGCAGCAGGTTGTGAGCCTCATAAAATATGTACAGTCCAAGCGAGGTAGCATGATGTGGGAGAATGAGGACCCCACTGTAGTAAGAACAGAGCTACCAAGTGCAGCTCTCCTTTCTGCTCTTGTGCAGTGCATGGTAGATGCTATCTTCTTCCAAGGAGATCTGCGAGAAACCTGGGGAGCAGAGGCATTGAAATGGGCTATGGAGTGCACATCCAGACACCTTGCTTGCAGATCACACCAGATTTACCGTGCTCTAAAACCTCCTGTGACAAATGATGGCTGTGTATCTCTGCTAAGGTGTCTTCACCGGTGCTTGGGAAATCCAGTACCAGGCGTTCTAGGCTTCATTATGGAAATCCTATTGACGTTGCAGGTGATGGTAGAGAATATGGGGCCACAGAAGGTTATACTCTATCCCCAGCTTTTCTGGGGTTGTGTTGCTATGATGCAAACAGACTACGTCCATGTTTACTGTCAGGTGCTGGAACTCTTTTCTCGAGTAATTGACCGTCTGTCATTCCGGGATAGAACTACAGAAAATGTGCTGCTTTCTAGCATGCCTCGCGATGAGCTTGATTCTAATATTGGCGACACTTCAGACTTTCGACATCTGGGCAAACCATCTCCCTTAAACTCAAAGGCCCAATTGTTTGAAGGAGTGCAGCCATTGGTTCTTAAAGGACTTATGTCAACTGTCAGTCATGCTGTGTCAGTTGAAGTCCTATTGCGTATCACTGTGCCTATGTGTGATTCGATCTTTGGCGATGCAGAAACACGACTCTTGATGAACATCACTGGATTACTTCCCTGGCTCTGCTTACAGCTTAGTCAGGACACAATGGTTGGGCCTGCTTCACCTCTCCAACAACAGCATCAAAAGGCATGCTCTGTTGCAACCAATATAGCAGTCTGGTGTCGAGCAAAATCATTGAATGAGCTAGCTGCTGTTTTCATGGCTTATTCGCGTGGCGAGATCAGAAACACAATTACACTTCTAGCTTGCATTTCGCCATTAATATGCAATGAATGGTTTCCTGAACACTCAGCCCTCGCATTTGGGCACCTCCTGCGGCTCCTTGAGAAAGGACCATTAGAGTATCAGCGCGTCATTCTTCTCATGCTCAAGGCAATGCTTCAACACACTCCAATGGATGCTGCTCAGACTCCCCACATGTACACCATTGTTTCACAGCTGGTGGAGAGCACTATGTGTTCGGAGGCACTTAGTGTGTTGGAAGCCCTCTTGCAGAGCTGTAGCTCCCATCCACATGACTCAGGGGCATTCGATAATGGCTTCAGCACGACAGAAGACAGGTTTAAATCTCGGAGTAGCTCATTCCAATTTGCAATGGGAGTTGGATCAGGTTCATCCGTAACTGAATCTGGCTTTGCACCAAGAGATGTAGCACTGCAGAACACAAGGTTGATGCTTGGCCGCGTGCTTGATGGCTGTGCACTTGGGAAGAGAAGAGATTACAGAAGGTTAGTTCCTTTTGTAACAAGCACTGGTAAACCATAAATCTCTGATGATTCTTCTTGTTTCCCCACCCCCTAAACCTGCACTCAACAGAGTTTTTGAGTCCTGGGAGCTAGGCTTTGTATATAGATAAAATCTACTAGGGCATTCATGGTTTGGTTAGGTATAGGTATAGTTAATTCAAATGTTAATAAGTTCCACCCTCCCTTACCCCCAATTTTGTACCATTTTCAAATGGTTTTTGCTGGGCCAAATGCCCTAATGTAACTTCATTTTGTTACCATATCTGGTGAAATTTCATTGCTGCATGTTTCAATGATTTTAATTATGCAAATGAAGTTCATATGCATTTGTAATGGATTATCTTTTTATTTTATGAGTTTGGATGTTCATATCAGTGTGTACATTAAGGTCAAATGAAATGAACATATTCACACTCCCAAGGAAAACAATATGACAATTGTGGCTGAAAGAGCAGGTGAGACATTCATGCCAAATTTGAAGTCAATAAAAAGGGTATGCCAAACTAAGAAACCAATATCCTTACATATATATATTTCACATAAAGCACATTTGAGTTTTCTACAATCTGCATTCTATTCTACATGCAGCATCCATGCAAAGCAATCTCAACTAGAAACGAAAACGAAAACGACAGGAATGTAGCCAGATCTACACAGCCCTGCATAGATGTCGAACATCGCTGCTCAATTTGACATTGAACAGAATGCATGAATGCATGAATTTATTCAAACTTGACTTCAGTAAGTTCATTAAAAACGCGTTTCTCTGATGCACTTCAGTCTTCACATGATCCTGCCACGCTTCCATGCTTGTTGCTTTCCCGGTTTGGGGGAAAATAACCACCAGCCTTCCCCGTGAATATAGATCACAGTTCCAGCCACATTCATTCAGGTTTTGATGCATTCTTCTTAAACAATGTATATGCATCGCTGTATATGGCCACCAGGTTTGAGAACACAGCAAGGACGATCATAAATACACACAAGATCTTATCCCTTTTTGTTGCTATGCCATACCGATCCCTGGCACATGAAAATCAACAGTGTCAAAAAACAAATAAAAGATTCAGCGACAGATTATTATATGTTCAATCAAAAGAATTGTCACCTGAGAGCAATACAAGCGGGGAATATGAAGCCAATGCATACAGCAGCGGTTGCACCTGTGAATTGGAACGCATCCCAAATGCTGGGGATGAAATTCGCACCTAGAAAGACGACAGCTATAAGCCCAATGCTGATCGCTGCAAACCTCACATTGTCCAAAACCAGAGGCCTTGCAGACGGGAAGAGCAGACCATCCAAGTTCAGACGCAAGGGATAAAAAACAATTGGAAAGACGAGCATTAGGTGAGCAGCATAACTGACACGAACAACATCATTGAGCAAAGAACCGAGTGGAAGTCCAAGGTCCGCGTCAAAGTTTGCTAGCACATCATCAAGGGTTCCATCACCAAATAGGAGGAACCCAAAGAGGCTCGTCAAAACATACACACTTGAGCAAAGCGTGAGAGAGGCTCTGACAATTGACTTAATCTGTGTGCTGTCCTCAAGCTCGTTGTCAATGGAGTGAACTGCAAAACATTCATGTTTTCAGAAAGGAAAGCCTGACACAGAGACACTAATTGAAAAGATTTGTATAGCACCGTCTAATATCTATACTGGAGTAATTTTCGATTGAAATCTCTAAGCAACTATATCATCAGATCGTTACATACCATTGTAGTGGCAGATATACGCAGTGACAAGGACCGGAACTACTGTGAAGATCTTAAAAAGTGAGGTCAGGTTATCAACATCAGGAAGTAATCTGGGCATCAGAACAGTTCCGTTTATTATCTTGTATATTGTGATTCCCACAGTTACAGCAAGGAATACAACAGCCAGTGCAACTGATAATGTAGACGTAAATTTCAATGAATCTGCAACGACAAGGGAATGAAATTAGACTTGGCGGTGTTATACAGCAAGCAAAGAAAGCGGGATAGAAATTATTAAATTCAACTCTCAGTAGCAAGTAAATGCTATCTAGAGGTAACGACATGAAACTCCAAGCACAGAGCATCATGCTAGAGAAATGATACGTCTGTAACAATTATTATACGATTGGCAACAATTACACAAATCAACCCTCCAATATAAATGATAATCACGAGAAACTTACCAATACGCTTTAAGCAAGCCAATGGTGTAAATATGCCAATGGTAGTGACCAGAAGAATACAGAGCCTTCCATTCCACCATTGTGCCCCGAACCACCCTTCTAGAACACCAGTATGGTGAATTCCATCTTCGGTTGTTCCAGAGAGTACATCGCCTTTCAAAACCACAATTAAACCGCAATTATTAGAAGGCTTATAGAATTAATAACAAAAATCTTGAAATGGCTACACCGAGTACAAAATAAATGTAACTAATTCTTACCTATGATAATCATGTACACAACAAGGACACCAATGTTGTTCACTAATATACATGATTGGAGTATAATCCTTCCAAACTTTCCAAAGGTATCACCCATAAGACCTCCATAAGAAACCGATTTCGAAGTCCTACTAAACCTAATCAACAACTCAATCGAAGCTTCTGTCAGGAACGACATAAAGATGACCATCGCAATCCCTAGAAAAAGCCCCAAAACCTTCATCGTTGCAGGTAAAGCCATGATTCCAGCACCAATAATCGTGGTGGACAAATTAAAAACCGCCCCACTAAACGAGGCCCCGTTGAATTCATCAAATCCAGCATCTTCCCCGTGCTTCGTAGGCAACAATGGAGATTTCTCATCAATCACAACCTGCTTGCTCTTTCTTGACCTCTTTTCCTTTGTTACTGTAATGTTTTCAATCGTCATCCTCCTCTTAAAGGGAAATCTGAATCTTTTATGAGTATATGCAAAGCAGACAACAACAGAACCTCACACTTCTATAATCCTTAAACAAACACCTCTACATCCAAAACAAAAACACAAGAAATCAAATCAGCTCTTAAAAACTTTCTGATCACTACAAACATTACAAATTCAGGGCTTCAACAGCTAATATTGCTAGCAAAAGTGGATAAAACTAGTCCCATGTACCCAATTCAGTTATGTTTTTCAGTTGCAAACATGATCTAAACTCTAAAGTTTTAACTGCTGCAAATAAATTGGAAGAACAGAACTTAAACAAACACCATCCAAATTCAAATTGTGCTTATCCATCTTAAAACAAGCAATTACTGTCAAATTTTCCAATAAGATTCCAACACAGAAATCAGAAACACCCAACCCCAGAATTCACTCAATCTATTCAACCCACGACTGATAACCAATTATATAGAAGAAATCATACCTGAAACAGACTACAGAACAACTACACAATCGCCTGATTCACAGCAGAGAGAGAGAGAGAGAGATGATAGTTGAAGAATACGGACAGGAGTCAAGGACCCAGAAGATAAAAAAAGGATCTTTAAAAGTTATTGAGACGAAGAAGGTGAATAAAACTACTTGAGCACCACACCGTTATATATAGATAATCACGGCCCAAGAGCGTGTACCGCGAAATATCAACTGTGCTTATTCATCCGGTACAGTTCTATTCAAAAAGATAGTATAATAATTGCAGACTCGATAATGTTCAGTAGTTTTTTTTTTTTTTTGAAACAATGCTGAGTAGGTAAATTAAACTTTAGAATCATGTGATCAGATTTTATATTTAATTTGTTTGCTTTTATTGATTTACTAACTGGATTTGATTATTTATTTTTTTTTATTACTTTGCTATCAAATTATTTATTTTACTAAAAAAATAATGTATGATCACTCAATCACTCTTAAAATTATTTCTATTTATAAATTTTTGTTATGATTTCAGGTTATCTTGTGGTGAAATTAACTAATGAATATAAAAATATATTTATTACTTTAGATAATATAACATTGGAAGTTAAATAACAGTATGAAAATAAAATATAATATTTTTATTTGAGTTAATTCTATTTTTTGTCCTAATTCTTCTTGTAGGTGAAATTAAATGTTCTTTTAATTTACAAAATTTTAACAATTTTGTTTGATTGATGACAAAAATGGTCATGCCATAATAATATTATGACTAAAGAAAGATATTCACAAAAAAAAATGACTAAAGAAAGATATTCTAGAAAAAAAAAGATTAAACGTGAATTGCCACATCTATACTATATATAAAAGCATTATCCTCCTCTAGAATTTTCCCGCCCAAATGTAGGGGTATTTTAGTAATATGGTAATAATAATAATAATAATAATAATCATAATAATATTAAATATTAATAATACATACATACATACATACATATATATATATATATATATATATATATATATATATATATATATGCTAATAACATATGCTAATAATCTATATTTATATAATCTATATATCTATTAGTAATATTTATGTCAATATTTAATTGATTATAACACGTTAATATTTAATTACATAATTTATTGGAAAAATAATTAGTAAAGCTAATTTGTAAGAAAATTTTATTAACTAATGGAAAATTATAAAGATTCCTAATAGACTGAAATAATATTTGATTAAGAGGTAAATTGAAAAAGGAATTTGATATTATTAATTTATAATTCTCACATTCCCTACCTATAAATACAATGGATGGTGACAGGAAAAAATTATAATTCTTCATTTTGCACTTGCCTCCCTCGTCTCCTCATGTTAGTAGTTATGTACTGACCAGGTGTTTGCAAGCTTTTGAGCCTGGAAGAACATTCAATTGTTCAGAAACCTATTGATCCTAGCCTCTTCATGCATCGTTATACTAATTCATCTTCTATTCGTTTAAGTCTGTCCCCTTTTTCTCATTTTTGATGTGTAAACTAAATTGCTAAGGATAATGATTAATTGTCTCTATCAATTGGTGCATCTCCATCCAAAATGCTTAGATAATTATCTCATTTTTTATACTTGCTATTATAAAGTATAATTGATTTTGTACTAATATTATATATATATATATATATATATATATATATATATATATATATTCGTACAAAATCAATTATTCACGTGTTAATAATTGCTAATAATTATTATGGCAATTCTCGTCACCTACTCCCATGTGATTTTTATGATTATTTTATGATAATCTATATACATATTTTTATACTTAAGTATAATATTATTGGCACAAAATAAATTATAGTTATCTTTTCTTTAGGTGCAAATACTTAGCTTAATAATTAAATGTTAATATAATTGCCTAATTTTTATTTATTGTAATAATTATGGTAATTCTCATTCCCTTCTTCCGTGTAATTATTTAAGTAATATATATAAAAGTATAATATTATTATAATTATAACTAAAGAATAATTGAATAATTTTTTCGACATTAATGTACTATAATTATTCAACCTTTTTTTTATATATATAATTTTCCTAATATAATTTGTATCTAATTGATTTTGAGACTAATATATAAATCATTACATTTCAATGCAAAATATTGTGACGATTAATATATACAAGCAATTCAATATTACAAGAGAACAAATGTTATATTGAGTGATATTTTTACACTAATCACATAATAAAATAATTGTACACATTCAATATTAGAATTTTTTTTATTATTTTATCTTTAATTTTATTATCTAAATATATAATTTAAAATATTTATCCATGCATCGCACGGGTAATTGACCAATTATTTGCTTGAATTTAAGCAAGGATAAAATTAGAAAACATAATCGATCCAACCATTTTCATCATTTGCACTATATAATATTGATGTTATAATTTATATAATTATATATCGATCTAAATATTCTTAAAACATTATAACAAAATTCATTCCGTGCAACGCACGGGCGAAAATACTAGTATAAGGTAAAAGCAATAACGAGTGATTTTAGTTGATGATTAATGTAATCCCACAAGATTGAGTAGGTTAAAATGTATGCAGGGAATTGTGTTACGGCAAATGGGATGGGGGTTCCACACGAAAACATCATCATAATAATAATGACCATTATATAATTTAAAAATAATTGATGATATCATCATTTGGAACAATGAATCCTACGAAAGTACGAATGAATCAAACAACAATTGGGAGAAGAATCAAACAATTGTTGTTTGTTGACCCCACGCACCGTCCTCTCTTGGCATCCCATCCACGAGCCCCATTGGCTTCTTCACCACCACCAACCCCCCACATCCCCTCGGCCGCCGGTGCCCTTTTTATTGCTAAAAGTTGTATTGAGAGGTGTCAAGTTAATTCAACCAGTCATTCAATCTAAAGTAAAGTTTATAAAATTTGTTTCATTAGAATAAGTGTAAAGTGCAGTGTTCGAATCTTACCAAGAGTAAAAATAAAGAGGTGAATTGACATGCATTATGTAGGTACTTAGGGTCGACCCTGGCTGGCCATGTACGGTCAGGGCAACAGTATAAATATACTGATCATAATTGTAACTGAAAAATAAAATTTTAGTTAAATTTTGAATTGTGTTTTTTTCTTTTAGAACTTTTATGCATTAGGTTTGGACAAAATTGTTTTATTATATTTTTGTTTTTGTGTTATAGAATATAATAACTCGAAGTCAAAAGATATTTATAACAACTTATTGCTCCAAAACCCTAAATTTCAAAAAGATGTTCAAAGAAGTTTTTTCGATCAACTTTTTGAGAAAATCATTTTGCATGTAATCAATTATCAGCTAACAACTAATTTACCAAACATCTTTCTACCATCAACTAATACTATCAACTAGTCAAACTCACCACGGAAACACCGCTAATCTTTTTTTTTGTTTCCTTGCACATTTAACGGCATACGGAGATCAGAGGAGTAATTATTTTTCTTATATATATAAAATTTTAACGTCAAAGAGGTAAATAAGTAATTAGGTAATTTTTACACCTTCCTAACTAGAAAATAATTTGTACACGGAACCAACCAAATGTTACTCTAAGGTTTCTCTAAATATTCTTGTAGTTTGTTTTTTCTTTCATTATTTCTTTTTAATTTTTTTTTGAAGTAAAAAACTTTTTAAAAATAATTGGAAAAAAAAAAATAGAACTCGACATTTACTTTCAATTCGTGCTCCACGTCAATTTGGATCCCACTTTGCAACCTAGTCAGCAATTTAATTTAATTAATCAAAATATCTAATCACACTGTCCATACACATGTGGTTACGTGAGTAATCATGGGTAGGCAACAAATTAATTTATTAATAACTTTATTCAAGGAGATCTTAAAACTACTATTTAAGGATGTGTATTTAGCCATTTAGTAAAACATGTTGTTGATACTCTAACCGGCTAAAGACTCAGATAAAGTAACTAATAACTTAGGCAAACTCTGACGGGCGACTCACGCCTAAGAGATCAGACCAATAGAGTAAATAGATAGCCCAATCGAATATGTGTTTAACCAGCTTAGTTAATTAATTAATTTACATAATAATTACATATTAAACAAATCAGTGCCGGACAAATTAAAATTGGTGTGGGGGGAGGGGGGGGGGGGGGTTAATATTATAACCAATAGTTTATCATGTGCACAATATATAGTATTATTAATGTATGATGGCAATCGAATTATTATTATTGTAACAAAACTTGAGGCCACAAGTGTGACAACTATGATGGCTTGATTGACCATGTATCTAGGCAGTTCATTTCATTGGTAGAAATTGATTTGCCAATTGCCTTGCATTTTACCCTACATATATTGTGATGTCTGACGAAGCATTCATTATTGTAAGAGAAACTATATTAATGTTATATTAATATAATATATGAAACTTATATGCATTTTTATTCTCTAAGTTATAAGTGCATACTGTCAAAGACCTTGTGGTCTAGTGGCATCCGGTGTCCCGGTTTACACTCCCACATGGATAATGGGAGTGAGTTTGAGCCTGAGTTTGAGCCTCAGTGGTTGTACCGGTTTTGACTAGTTGATAGCATTTTAGTGGTTTTGACTAGTTGATAGCATTATCTGATTGTAGAAAGATGTTAGCTATTAGTTGATAACTTATTACATGTAAAATGACTTTCTCAAAAAGCTATTTTAAGCAACTTTTTGAATTTTAATGTTTTGGAGCAATATGCGGTTATTATAACAAACTAATTAATCAAACACTTATATTGGTTGTTTAACCAAGTCGAACAGCTAATAATAGTCAAATAAGTCAAAATTAACTAATAAACTAACTATGTTACCAAACATGACCATAATTTTCAAATTTCAAACTATGTTACGTATTTGGTACTCACGTAACAAACTCAAAACCTCTACTACGAAAATCATGGTTTTGAAGGTCCTCGATATGTATAAAAGGAGAGAAAGAAAGAGACTGCTAGATATATGGATTAGGCAAGAAAAAATATTTTATAATCATTAGTTTCTATTAGATCAATTACTAGATAGTGCGACATTTATCCCAATAATTTGTACATACAATATATGGATTTAACAAGAAAAATGTAGTATTCTTTAAGAGGTTAGGGCCATTAATGCATGCAAAATAAATTTTGTATATGACTGTATATCATACGATATAAGTAATACTTTTTATAAATTCA
Organism: Ipomoea triloba; assembly: GCF_003576645.1. Lineage (NCBI taxonomy): Eukaryota > Viridiplantae > Streptophyta > Magnoliopsida > Solanales > Convolvulaceae > Ipomoea > Ipomoea triloba. The sequence continues at coordinate 1,374,272 of NC_044918.1, forward strand.
TAAAAAAGTATTTCATTTTAATTTTAAAGTATTACATATATATCAATTTCACACCAGACTTACTCCGAAATTGATACACCACTAAGTGCTATGAATTTACTAATTTAGCATTCATATATACTCTAATGGATCGACGCGGCGGCAGAGAAACGACTACTTAAACCCATTCATTAATCTAACCACTTCGAAGCTAGCTTGTTGCGTGCAAACATGGCGGATGGGTGACGCATATACAATTTTACCCACTAATAACAATCTTATAATTAATTCAATAATTGCTAATATTAATTAAGCTAAGGGTTGTGATTCATATTATGCCCGGTCCAATATAATAATATGTTTAGTCAAGAATTTAATTTAATCTAATGTAAATATCTGGTCCTCGTGTCCCTACATATATGCGTTAATTAGGCACGTAATCATGGTTAGGCAACACAATTATTAATGTTTATTAATATTTAATTACAATATTATATTTAACCTATCAGTAACGATGCCAAAAATCAAAGAAGACTAAGTTAATATATATTATAACCTATGACGATGGCAATCGGTATCGATCGGTTTCTTATTTCGACAAAACTTGAGGCTATAATTGTGACAACTATGAAGCAGGCCTAGTTTAATTTTGTTCTTACCATGAAAACATGAACCCGGCCTGTGGTTTTAAACAAACAAAATATTATTTTGAGAAAATGATACATTTTATCTTTTAATTATTTATCAAATAGCTTTTTAAACTCAACCCTAATAAATTTTAGGTTGGGGTCCTTTTAATTTAATGGGTCAAGTTATGCTATGTGAGTTTCGATCTCTAAAAGTCCTCTCTTTTAAGGTATCAGTTCGTTTTTCTGTAGTGCTATATGCAAAGACACATGTTGAGAATCTTGCCGACAAAGAATACGTGACACTTGGCAACGGAACAATAAGATTAGTCACACCACTAGTCAGCATTAAACAGATTAAAGTTGATAGGATGACAAAGAGGACATTTCACAGTTCTTCTATCCGTTCAAATGAGTTCGGTATCCCGATCATACAGGTCGAAATGTACACTAACTAGGTTACGATACGATAAAAAAAAAAATACAGCATGCTCCGTATTCCCTTATCAGTCACTTTCCTTTTTATTTTCATTCATTTATGACCATTAATTGCATGCATCATGGTGAAGGTACCTTTCTTCTGCTCTAATGGACGCGGCGGCAGCGCCATGAGAAACAATTGCTTCCCTGAAAGCTATACACATTAATTAATCCACTTTGAATCGGTTTTTTTTTTTTTTTGAAAATTACTTTGAATTGTTTTATGTTCTGATTTTACCAATAGTCCATAGATGATAGTGGTGAAAATATAGTAATAACAATTATCAACATGCGATTTAATGTAGGAATATTTATATCACATTTTATATTAAATAATATGTTTAATTTTTCCAGGTTCAATCTCTAAAAATATAACACAATTACTTCAAAACTTAAAACGAAATATTTTGTGATCCTTAAAATTTTATTTAACATGAACATAATTAAATTTAATATACAATCTTTAATTGATTGAAAAAATTTGTCAAATTTTTTTAATAAAAATGGTAGGCTCTCATAATAGATTTATTATTTCCTTCCCTATATAATGATTATTTTAATAAAACTTGTGGCTGTAATTGCGACAAGTATTAAGCAGGCCAGGTGATTAAGATTGATAATGAATCTAGGCTATTCATTTCATTGGTCAATTTTCGATTCATTGGTTTTCGAGATTTGTAATTGGCCATGCATATTGTGAATGGCTGACGATGCATTCGATCATAACCACGAAGAATTATATTTACTCAATCTCATTTGGTGTATTTCATTCAATTAATGAAACTTGATTATAAGATTAAACTCTTGTGGTGGGCATAGATTTTTTGGGTTATAAAAGATTGAGAAAGTATATTTAGAATAAATACTACCTTATAAAAATTATGAGTATTTCAAAAAGTAAAATAAAATTAACATGATTAAAGTTATTTTTAATTTAAATTTCTATAACGTTCTTTTTTTTTTTTTTATGGGAAAAGAGATGCTAAGTCTCGGATCTAGTTCTGCGGGAGGATGCACCGCCCACGTCCGGAGCAAAGAGATCAACCAAACCCTTCGGAGAGTCATCGAGAAACCAGGTGTCCTAACCTTTATTATGACCAAGATTAGTCAAGGAATCCGCACATTTGTTTCCTTCCCGAAATGTATGGGTGAAGGTAATCCCTTCAAACATTGCCGCCATGCCCATGCAGTCATCAACCAACGTGAGCTAGCTTTCTTCCTTTTCCTTACCATCTTGCATCAAGTCAATCACCGCCTTGAGTCCATCTTGATGTTGATCTAGCGCAATCCCTTCTCATGGCAGAGTCGTAGACCCTCCCTCGGGCCCACAACTAAAATTAAAATTTATATACAATTTTTTTGTGAAGAAAATTTATATACATTAAAAGTACGGTTAAACACACACAAAAAAATTAAAAAAATACAAAAGAAAATAAGTAAGAATAAAGAAAAATAATAAACATTACAAGTAAAATGTGACAGAGAAAATACTATATTGCCCAGAAAATGATAATCAAATGTGTGGAGTATGACTCTTGAATTTAAAAGTCATGACTTCTTTTATGACAATATTATTAGGATTCACATGAAGAAATAACTTATCCGTGCTCGCCATATCATAATATCATATAGTAAAAGTTAGAAAATACTAGAGTAGAAGAACTCTTTTTTTTTTTTTTTTTTCTATGGAACCAATTTATGAAATAAATTGGTTCAAGGACCGCAGGGCCATACACAATGAGGCCACTTCTTTTATGTAGTGGATCATTATAATGCCTAATGTGGAATACTGAAAGCCCAATCATAAACAAAGGCCCTATAACATATGATTGATGGTATCCAGTTTGGACGGCAAATTATTGCATGGACCATGGTCCACACAGCTATGTGGACCAAAAATAAAAAGTACATTATTTTTGTACTGAAGGTACATTATTTTTGTACTGTAGGTATATTATTTGATAATATATCAAATAATGTACCTTCAATACAAAAATAATGTACCCTAAAATAATGTACCTACAGTACAAAAATAATGTACATCCAGTACAAAAATAATGTACTTTTTATTTTTGGTGTGGACCATGGTCCATGCAATAATGGTTGAGTTTGGACCTCTCAAGAGTCGAGAGTTCCAAAGTTTCACCTTAATGGTTTTTGTTTCTTAAGAGAAAAATTCAGAATCATTATTTGATGATATATGCTGAGTTTGATCTTGTGTCAAGTTTAATTTTATTGCAATCATTTTATTTTTATACTTTTTTATTCTCTAGAAGTGGATCAATTTAAAGAACAAAAATAAGAAGAATTTTACCCTATCGAGATAGCTTAAATGACAGTTCAATCAATGTTTAGTCTTACTTCTAGCGGTGGCCTATTTGTGCATATAACTGTACAAATAGCGAGAAGCCGAAAAACTTATAATCACATAGGCCTTGAAATGGGTTCATGGGATACCTAAGTTTTATATATACACACACACACACACTTACTTCAAAACATGAGATAATATAATATAAAAATGAAATCAATCTAATACAAATTTTACTTTTTAAAAAGAATAAAAATATTTTTCATTCATCAAACACCATGCTCTTAGGCTATCTTCACACATGCAATTCTCTCTCTTAGAAGTCTTTACATTATTTCAAAAGGATAAATAAGAAACAGTAGTACATTATAGTACCACATGTTGTAGCACCAAACTATAATATGTACCGGAGAGAGTGGGTGCTAAGGATTATTGCTTCAATCATTGTGGAATTGAACAATGGAATGTCTAGGCAGTAAGCAGATGGTAAGAGGAGATTGAACAAAAAAGGAACAGTGACTCAGTGAGAGTGAGACCAGAAGCAAAGTATAATACAGCCAAAAAATCTGACCCAAAAAATATTTTTAAAAAAAATACTAAATTTTAAACATAATCAAAACATCATCATTGTACAATCTTGGACGATTTATTCTTATCCTTGGGTTTAAATGGCCAAAATTTTTTTGTCCTACCCAACAACCCTTAGTAGGATCTGTTGATTTTATGGTCACGAGGTAGTTAGACAGCGAACCAACACAACCGTAAAATAAATAAACTAATAGAATAAAATGCTTGATTGTAATGAGTCAGAAGGTATTTATACTAGAATAATGATCATTTAGAAAGAAAGCAAGAAGATCTATAACAAATTTGCATTTAGAAAGATGACTTAAACTACCCCAAACCGTCATAAAATTTGCATTTAGAAAGGTTACTTAAACTACCCCAAACTGTCATAAATACTGCTTAATATGGAATAGGAAAGTATCTCGCCAAATCTGGACAAGATCCTTAATGATTCTCGCTTTGCTGCCCCTGAGTGTCGCACCCGTTCAGGCACCACGACCAAACTGCCAACGTCAGGCAAGCCTGTGGGCAACAAGACCCAGCCCATCCACTGATAAAGGTTACCTGTCAGCGGGCTCTGAATACCCGAACACTCCGGGCGAGATGCCCCACTCGGGATATCCATCAAGATCGGTGGACCAATACTTGTACTAACAAGAAGCTAGCCACCATCTATATTATTAGGTACTATCAGTCATTCGAGAATCAATTAATTTACTCATGATAGCGATTTATACATTCTTATCGTGTCAAGAAAATGAAAAAAGAAAAAAAGGGCACCGAGAAACAACTCGTGCAAAGCAACAGAGTAGCACCACAAGATTAATGGTGTCTCCAGTCCAGAATACATATCACCTCAACTTTAACACCTGCTTGCTACTTGCTACTACCTTCCAGTAGACCATGAATCATAAAGCTGCACTATGCTCCAAAAGATTGCTAGTCAAACTTCTTCTCCAATAACCATCCTACAGACTGATCCAGCTTGTTTGTTATTATACACCTTTACCAATTTGATGTTATCGACATTTCCCTTGGATCAATATTTGTCCACATCGACTAGATATGATAGAAATTCGGACTAATATATAAGACTTGGGTAGTCATAAAAGAAACTTTATCATGGTTAAAGAATAATCGTTGGCAAAAAATGTATATTCAGTCTGATTGTCAACAAGTCTGCCGACTCTTCAATAAACCTACTTCGGACTTGACGCACACCAATACTAGGCTACCGCCATTTTTAGATACATTAGTAAATCAGTAAATGTGCACTCGAATACTGGTCTTTGCGTTTGGTAAAAAAAAAAAAGCTTTTATAGTATAACAACATGAGGATGTTGTGCCAAATTAAGGTAGACAGGCAAAAACCCAATTTTGCCTCAAGTAGTGGAACATCTTTGTTACCCACACTATTGATTAGGTATGAAAGCAATATGAACAGTGTGTTCCAACTCTATCACTTCAATGTATGCAGCATGTACAGATAGATACATGTATCTGCAGACATTATTGCTGAGAAAAAGGTGGCAAGTTGTCAAGTTCAATAAGCACAGCCAAACTATACAATTTGGGGGGGCTTTTAACTTGCATTCTGAAGATCAAATAAACACTGCCGGCAAGCCAAGAATTGCAATTTATTATCATCTGAAGATTCAGCAGAGCTGAGTGAATCAACCAAGAATTGATGCAAACACTTGATTAGGCAGAAGAGATGATTGCCGTGTGGAAAATGTGTGCCTACACCGGCTATGGAAGATGGAAAAGGATCGGTCACTTGAGTGGGGTGCAGAGATGGGTCATATAAAGTACAAGGGACAGTACAACAGATTTGAGAAGCCCCACAATCATTCTATGGCCATGGCTAAGTGAGAGACAGAGGGATCTGTAAACTGCTGATCAAGTCTCCCTGTATTTGATTTTGCATACAAGAAATCATCTCTGAACTTCTCTTACAACCTGGAAGTCTAATCTCCAATTTAGGGAGTTTTTGGTATGCCCTAACTCCATATACATTGTTGGTGGGAGTGGAATATATCCCCACCCTAGAACTGGTGTGCTGACTTTTGGTCAAGTGGCCGACCACTTAAACTCGCTCCTTAAGCAGGATTCAACCCAATCTCCACATTTCGCCCAATCTCCAATCTAAGGAACTCCTATGACACCCTAACTCCAAAATATTATTGGTGGGAGTCTAACATCATTTGATGCTGAAATGTTGACTTTAAGTCAAGTGATCGATCACTCGAGCTAGCCTGCAAAAAGGGTACCGTACCAAAGCAAAGCCTTTTCCACCCTATAAAGAGGCCTCTCTCCTTCAATTTCCACTCACCCCAAACCATTTAATTTCCCCATCCTTCAAATTAAACCTAGCTTGTGTCTCTGCAGGGCAACACCAAACCAAACCATTTAATTTCCCCATCCTTCAAATTAAACCTAGCTTGTGTCTCTGCAGGGCAACACCAAACCAAACCAAGCCATGCAGCCCACTGAGAGCACAGAACTCCACTACCTACTTGCTCCAAACCAAAATCAACTCCCTACTCGTTCTAATTTGAGCAACAACCCCAATTCTCCATTCCAGCACTTCCCCCTCACACTTCCCAACCCTTCATACCATCCTCTCCTCCAAATGAACCCCCAATTTCAAGACCTCATCATCTCCCACCCGGCATGCAATTTCAGCAGCAACTCAACCTCTGACGAAGCCGAGGAGCATCATCAGCAACAGAGCCTGATAAACGAGAGGAAACAAAGACGAATGATATCGAACCGGGAGTCCGCGAGGCGGTCCCGAATGCGCAAGCAGAGGCAAGTGGATGAGCTTTGGTCCCAAGTGGTTTGGCTCCGGAACGAAAACCACCAGCTCTCGGACAAGCTAAGCCACGCCACGGAACGCCATGATCAGGCGGTTCAAGAGAACGTTCAGCTCAAAGAAGAAGCCACTGGGCTTCGCCAAATGATCACAGAGATTCAGCTTCACTCCCCTTTCCCTGCTGCAGGCTGCACCTTAAAAGACATTCATATTTAATTTAGCTTTGTTTGCTGTGGCTTATCTTCAAACTTAAAACTCTCTATAAGTAACTCAGCACGCACATTGCACATTCTACATTTATATATGTTTCTGCAAAAACCCATGATTTCAGTTTCCTCTGATCTCTCTCTTTTGTTGCTGGTCCTGCATGTCCTAGCTGGTAGCTGCACGTACAATAATAATGTTCATGTTCGATTTTTGTGTAAGTTGTCTATTTGTCTTCTTAGTTTAGCTAATCAACTATAGATAACTTAGATTAGTTTACCTTCTATTCGTGTAGTCCTTTGTCCGTTTATTGTACCTTCCAATAAGACTTGTAGGCTTTTCTATATCTAAATCACTAAAATAATAAAGATTTTGTATTGTCCTCTTGGGTGCGTTCAGGACTTCGGGTGGTATGGTCCGCTTAGAATTGACAAGATTCAACATTTTCGATCAAGTGGACACACGTCATATTCTACACGTAATTGACATGACAATTGGCAAGTAAAACTCTAGTTATATGTTCGGTTACTAAAAAAAAAAATACTCAGTAATAAAAATTATGACATGTAAGTTTTCTAAATTAGTCAAACATCGATCATATATAATATAAGAGTTCTATTACATAAGACTCTCAATTTCTAATTTTTTACTATAACTCTGTGATGCAATAGAAGATGATGAGTTATCTTCATCTCGTAGGACTCAATGAATATGTCAATATTAAAATTTTAAATGAGTAAAACTTAAGAGTCAAAACAATATTTGCCTAATATAAAGTATGGATCATCAAGATTATTATAACTTTCTCAAGTAGCTAGCCCGTGCATGTGATTGTGCGAATATAATGGGTCTTATGGATCATCAAGATTATTATAACTTTCTCAAGTAGCTAGCCCGTGCATGTGATTGTGCGAATATAATGGGTCTTAAATTTAATGATGATAACATTATATTGCAAGAGATTGTGATCCTAGCTAGTCTAGATACGTTTGGTGAAAGCAATTGGATTTGTAGAGTTGGAGACAAGTCATTTTTGTGATTGAAAATGTATGGATACGTGAACAAAAACTGTTGTCGTAGTGCTTGTTTCTTTTCTTTTCTTTTCTCTCTTTTTTTTTTTTAATCAGAATATTTATTGAAATTCTTCCCTGTTACTCCCTATCAAATTACTCATTGAGCCAAGGACCTTGTGATCTAGTGACATCAAATCCTTCCCTTTATACGGGAGGTGGTGGGTTCGAGCCTCAGTAGTTATGAACAGATACTGCATTCTAATAGAGTTAGTAGTAGTAAAAAAAAAAATCAAATTACTCATTGAGTTATTTTGGTCAATGTTTTTTTTTTATCCTTGTTTATTTGTTTATTTATATCATGATTAAGTCACTCATAAGAAATTATAAAAAATTTTGTATACATTTTTTAAAAAGTAAAAGAAAAATATTTTCACTCAGTTATTATTAAGGTGCCAAAACTNTTTATGAAATAAATTGGTTCAAGGACCGCAGGGCCATACACAATGAGGCCACTTCTTTTATGTAGTGGATCATTATAATGCCTAATGTGGAATACTGAAAGCCCAATCATAAACAAAGGCCCTATAACATATGATTGATGGTATCCAGTTTGGACGGCAAATTATTGCATGGACCATGGTCCACACAGCTATGTGGACCAAAAATAAAAAGTACATTATTTTTGTACTGAAGGTACATTATTTTTGTACTGTAGGTATATTATTTGATAATATATCAAATAATGTACCTTCAATACAAAAATAATGTACCCTAAAATAATGTACCTACAGTACAAAAATAATGTACATCCAGTACAAAAATAATGTACTTTTTATTTTTGGTGTGGACCATGGTCCATGCAATAATGGTTGAGTTTGGACCTCTCAAGAGTCGAGAGTTCCAAAGTTTCACCTTAATGGTTTTTGTTTCTTAAGAGAAAAATTCAGAATCATTATTTGATGATATATGCTGAGTTTGATCTTGTGTCAAGTTTAATTTTATTGCAATCATTTTATTTTTATACTTTTTTATTCTCTAGAAGTGGATCAATTTAAAGAACAAAAATAAGAAGAATTTTACCCTATCGAGATAGCTTAAATGACAGTTCAATCAATGTTTAGTCTTACTTCTAGCGGTGGCCTATTTGTGCATATAACTGTACAAATAGCGAGAAGCCGAAAAACTTATAATCACATAGGCCTTGAAATGGGTTCATGGGATACCTAAGTTTTATATATACACACACACACACACTTACTTCAAAACATGAGATAATATAATATAAAAATGAAATCAATCTAATACAAATTTTACTTTTTAAAAAGAATAAAAATATTTTTCATTCATCAAACACCATGCTCTTAGGCTATCTTCACACATGCAATTCTCTCTCTTAGAAGTCTTTACATTATTTCAAAAGGATAAATAAGAAACAGTAGTACATTATAGTACCACATGTTGTAGCACCAAACTATAATATGTACCGGAGAGAGTGGGTGCTAAGGATTATTGCTTCAATCATTGTGGAATTGAACAATGGAATGTCTAGGCAGTAAGCAGATGGTAAGAGGAGATTGAACAAAAAAGGAACAGTGACTCAGTGAGAGTGAGACCAGAAGCAAAGTATAATACAGCCAAAAAATCTGACCCAAAAAATATTTTTAAAAAAAATACTAAATTTTAAACATAATCAAAACATCATCATTGTACAATCTTGGACGATTTATTCTTATCCTTGGGTTTAAATGGCCAAAATTTTTTTGTCCTACCCAACAACCCTTAGTAGGATCTGTTGATTTTATGGTCACGAGGTAGTTAGACAGCGAACCAACACAACCGTAAAATAAATAAACTAATAGAATAAAATGCTTGATTGTAATGAGTCAGAAGGTATTTATACTAGAATAATGATCATTTAGAAAGAAAGCAAGAAGATCTATAACAAATTTGCATTTAGAAAGATGACTTAAACTACCCCAAACCGTCATAAAATTTGCATTTAGAAAGGTTACTTAAACTACCCCAAACTGTCATAAATACTGCTTAATATGGAATAGGAAAGTATCTCGCCAAATCTGGACAAGATCCTTAATGATTCTCGCTTTGCTGCCCCTGAGTGTCGCACCCGTTCAGGCACCACGACCAAACTGCCAACGTCAGGCAAGCCTGTGGGCAACAAGACCCAGCCCATCCACTGATAAAGGTTACCTGTCAGCGGGCTCTGAATACCCGAACACTCCGGGCGAGATGCCCCACTCGGGATATCCATCAAGATCGGTGGACCAATACTTGTACTAACAAGAAGCTAGCCACCATCTATATTATTAGGTACTATCAGTCATTCGAGAATCAATTAATTTACTCATGATAGCGATTTATACATTCTTATCGTGTCAAGAAAATGAAAAAAGAAAAAAAGGGCACCGAGAAACAACTCGTGCAAAGCAACAGAGTAGCACCACAAGATTAATGGTGTCTCCAGTCCAGAATACATATCACCTCAACTTTAACACCTGCTTGCTACTTGCTACTACCTTCCAGTAGACCATGAATCATAAAGCTGCACTATGCTCCAAAAGATTGCTAGTCAAACTTCTTCTCCAATAACCATCCTACAGACTGATCCAGCTTGTTTGTTATTATACACCTTTACCAATTTGATGTTATCGACATTTCCCTTGGATCAATATTTGTCCACATCGACTAGATATGATAGAAATTCGGACTAATATATAAGACTTGGGTAGTCATAAAAGAAACTTTATCATGGTTAAAGAATAATCGTTGGCAAAAAATGTATATTCAGTCTGATTGTCAACAAGTCTGCCGACTCTTCAATAAACCTACTTCGGACTTGACGCACACCAATACTAGGCTACCGCCATTTTTAGATACATTAGTAAATCAGTAAATGTGCACTCGAATACTGGTCTTTGCGTTTGGTAAAAAAAAAAAAGCTTTTATAGTATAACAACATGAGGATGTTGTGCCAAATTAAGGTAGACAGGCAAAAACCCAATTTTGCCTCAAGTAGTGGAACATCTTTGTTACCCACACTATTGATTAGGTATGAAAGCAATATGAACAGTGTGTTCCAACTCTATCACTTCAATGTATGCAGCATGTACAGATAGATACATGTATCTGCAGACATTATTGCTGAGAAAAAGGTGGCAAGTTGTCAAGTTCAATAAGCACAGCCAAACTATACAATTTGGGGGGGCTTTTAACTTGCATTCTGAAGATCAAATAAACACTGCCGGCAAGCCAAGAATTGCAATTTATTATCATCTGAAGATTCAGCAGAGCTGAGTGAATCAACCAAGAATTGATGCAAACACTTGATTAGGCAGAAGAGATGATTGCCGTGTGGAAAATGTGTGCCTACACCGGCTATGGAAGATGGAAAAGGATCGGTCACTTGAGTGGGGTGCAGAGATGGGTCATATAAAGTACAAGGGACAGTACAACAGATTTGAGAAGCCCCACAATCATTCTATGGCCATGGCTAAGTGAGAGACAGAGGGATCTGTAAACTGCTGATCAAGTCTCCCTGTATTTGATTTTGCATACAAGAAATCATCTCTGAACTTCTCTTACAACCTGGAAGTCTAATCTCCAATTTAGGGAGTTTTTGGTATGCCCTAACTCCATATACATTGTTGGTGGGAGTGGAATATATCCCCACCCTAGAACTGGTGTGCTGACTTTTGGTCAAGTGGCCGACCACTTAAACTCGCTCCTTAAGCAGGATTCAACCCAATCTCCACATTTCGCCCAATCTCCAATCTAAGGAACTCCTATGACACCCTAACTCCAAAATATTATTGGTGGGAGTCTAACATCATTTGATGCTGAAATGTTGACTTTAAGTCAAGTGATCGATCACTCGAGCTAGCCTGCAAAAAGGGTACCGTACCAAAGCAAAGCCTTTTCCACCCTATAAAGAGGCCTCTCTCCTTCAATTTCCACTCACCCCAAACCATTTAATTTCCCCATCCTTCAAATTAAACCTAGCTTGTGTCTCTGCAGGGCAACACCAAACCAAACCATTTAATTTCCCCATCCTTCAAATTAAACCTAGCTTGTGTCTCTGCAGGGCAACACCAAACCAAACCAAGCCATGCAGCCCACTGAGAGCACAGAACTCCACTACCTACTTGCTCCAAACCAAAATCAACTCCCTACTCGTTCTAATTTGAGCAACAACCCCAATTCTCCATTCCAGCACTTCCCCCTCACACTTCCCAACCCTTCATACCATCCTCTCCTCCAAATGAACCCCCAATTTCAAGACCTCATCATCTCCCACCCGGCATGCAATTTCAGCAGCAACTCAACCTCTGACGAAGCCGAGGAGCATCATCAGCAACAGAGCCTGATAAACGAGAGGAAACAAAGACGAATGATATCGAACCGGGAGTCCGCGAGGCGGTCCCGAATGCGCAAGCAGAGGCAAGTGGATGAGCTTTGGTCCCAAGTGGTTTGGCTCCGGAACGAAAACCACCAGCTCTCGGACAAGCTAAGCCACGCCACGGAACGCCATGATCAGGCGGTTCAAGAGAACGTTCAGCTCAAAGAAGAAGCCACTGGGCTTCGCCAAATGATCACAGAGATTCAGCTTCACTCCCCTTTCCCTGCTGCAGGCTGCACCTTAAAAGACATTCATATTTAATTTAGCTTTGTTTGCTGTGGCTTATCTTCAAACTTAAAACTCTCTATAAGTAACTCAGCACGCACATTGCACATTCTACATTTATATATGTTTCTGCAAAAACCCATGATTTCAGTTTCCTCTGATCTCTCTCTTTTGTTGCTGGTCCTGCATGTCCTAGCTGGTAGCTGCACGTACAATAATAATGTTCATGTTCGATTTTTGTGTAAGTTGTCTATTTGTCTTCTTAGTTTAGCTAATCAACTATAGATAACTTAGATTAGTTTACCTTCTATTCGTGTAGTCCTTTGTCCGTTTATTGTACCTTCCAATAAGACTTGTAGGCTTTTCTATATCTAAATCACTAAAATAATAAAGATTTTGTATTGTCCTCTTGGGTGCGTTCAGGACTTCGGGTGGTATGGTCCGCTTAGAATTGACAAGATTCAACATTTTCGATCAAGTGGACACACGTCATATTCTACACGTAATTGACATGACAATTGGCAAGTAAAACTCTAGTTATATGTTCGGTTACTAAAAAAAAAAATACTCAGTAATAAAAATTATGACATGTAAGTTTTCTAAATTAGTCAAACATCGATCATATATAATATAAGAGTTCTATTACATAAGACTCTCAATTTCTAATTTTTTACTATAACTCTGTGATGCAATAGAAGATGATGAGTTATCTTCATCTCGTAGGACTCAATGAATATGTCAATATTAAAATTTTAAATGAGTAAAACTTAAGAGTCAAAACAATATTTGCCTAATATAAAGTATGGATCATCAAGATTATTATAACTTTCTCAAGTAGCTAGCCCGTGCATGTGATTGTGCGAATATAATGGGTCTTATGGATCATCAAGATTATTATAACTTTCTCAAGTAGCTAGCCCGTGCATGTGATTGTGCGAATATAATGGGTCTTAAATTTAATGATGATAACATTATATTGCAAGAGATTGTGATCCTAGCTAGTCTAGATACGTTTGGTGAAAGCAATTGGATTTGTAGAGTTGGAGACAAGTCATTTTTGTGATTGAAAATGTATGGATACGTGAACAAAAACTGTTGTCGTAGTGCTTGTTTCTTTTCTTTTCTTTTCTCTCTTTTTTTTTTTTAATCAGAATATTTATTGAAATTCTTCCCTGTTACTCCCTATCAAATTACTCATTGAGCCAAGGACCTTGTGATCTAGTGACATCAAATCCTTCCCTTTATACGGGAGGTGGTGGGTTCGAGCCTCAGTAGTTATGAACAGATACTGCATTCTAATAGAGTTAGTAGTAGTAAAAAAAAAAATCAAATTACTCATTGAGTTATTTTGGTCAATGTTTTTTTTTTATCCTTGTTTATTTGTTTATTTATATCATGATTAAGTCACTCATAAGAAATTATAAAAAATTTTGTATACATTTTTTAAAAAGTAAAAGAAAAATATTTTCACTCAGTTATTATTAAGGTGCCAAAACTTGAGTTTGGACTTTCTTTTTTGAGGATTGAGACGGGTCCTTATCAATATAGAGCCAATCTAATTTTGGATCTAGTCCTGAACTTTTTAGAGCACAACTTAGACGAAGCATGTATGTATATGACAATCCCTATTCAACCATAAAAATTATATGCTCATATAGTTTTCTTTTATTGTGTCGATTAGAACCAACTAGCTCAATCGAGTGACATTTCACCCATAGCCACAACTCTTTCGCTAATTCTCCAATATCAATCGATTTTAACATCCACCTAATTAGTTTCACCCTGGCCATGAATATATCATTTAGGTTCGAGCTCATAAGCAATGACAATTGACCTATGAAGACTCACTTTTGCTATGTTTCAATGGGTTCCATTAACCAAACCACTGCTAATGAGTTTTTGGCTCATTCATCAATACACACGCAAGACATTGTAAACGAGCTAAGTTATTTATGAGTTTATTAGACTTGATTTGATGAATATTTAAATTCAATTCGACTACATCTAACAACCACAAATTTAAGATGAAATGGGACTAAAGAAGGGACAAGAGGTAGAACATTGATTAGTATAAAGATAAAAATAGAAAAATCTTCAAAACTAGGGCATTTGTCGGCAATAAGATCTGAAAATAGGCATCCATTGCAAATTGTGCAGTAATCATAGTGTGACGCGGATCCACTGGAATTAAAAAATTTGAGTAAAACACCACCGACGCGGGACTGACCATCTCTCTTAGCTTCTTCATCGTCCTTCAGATCCCATTTCCAGCTTACTCTACTCGCCTCAAAATCTCAGTATCGCGCACAGGCAAATGCTCATATTTTGGCGTTAATCGAGAATCTTACATACAGTCCATAGATATACGCGCATCTGCATCGTTATTTGATCCGTCGGAGAGATCTGGAATGGCGGTTGCAGTCCGGGGAGGCCGAGGCGTCGGCGGAGGTTCTGGCGGCGGATCGGCACTTCGTAACTTCTTCTCCTACCGCGTCTTTGTCTCCGCCATGTTCACTCTACTCTTCGTCGCCACTCTATCTGTGCTCTTCTCCTCCCGCCCCACTCACCACGGCTCCGTATGTCATCTCTCTTTTTGACTGTTTCGATTTCAGTGTATGTTTGTGCTTGTGCTTGTTCTCCAATCCTATATGTAGATCATAGCTCAGTCGTTAATGATGAAACTGTTCAGTGTAGAATTTCCGTGTGCTATTGGCATATGCTTTTGATTGAGTAGGAGTAGGTTCAGTGAGTTGATATTCGTTCTGATAATTCGAATCGTCTATTTTTCTCGACTTTAATTGTATATATACAATTTTTTTCAGTGTGATTGCACTTGTACTCTTGTTAATTGTCAAGGCATAGTATTGGCTTTGATTTGTGGAGATCTAAATAGCAAAACAAACAAGTTAGAATGAGTTTGTTTTGTACTTTTGACTCCAACCAAAGCTAAGATGGCGTTTTCAAACTTCAATTCTGATAGTTTATTTGATGATGCAAGTCATACTGTAAATCTTGATGTAAATGGCGTGTGCGGTGTGCATGAATTAATGATATGAAGCTTAAGCTGAATTCTTTCTATGTATAGTACTGCTGCTCTAAGTTGATGGATTTATAATGAATTTTGCTAAATGTGAACCTGCAATGCAGACTGCTGGAAATGTGTATGTGCACAGAACATTCTTGGCGTTGCAATCAGATCCCTTAAAGACTAGAGTAGATTTAATACATCAGCAAGCTAATGATCATGTAGCACTTGTTAATGCCTATGCGGCTTATGCAAGGAAACTCAAGCTTGATATCTCTAAGCAGCTCAGATTGTTTGAAGACTTGGCTCAGACTTTCTCAGATATTCAAATGAAACCCAATTACCAAACAGCTTTGTTTGAGACTGATGGGCCTATGGATGAGGATGCTTTGAGACAGTTTGAGAAGGAGGTCAAGGATAAAATCAAGGTTACCAGGTCAATAATTGCTGAAACAAAAGAGTCTTATGATAATCAGTTAAAGATTCAGAAGTTAAAGGATACAATATTTGCAGTTAGTGAGTTGCTTCAGAAGGCTAAGAAAAATGGTGCTTTTGCCAGTATGATAGCTGCGAAATCTACTCCAAAGAGTTTGCATTGTCTTGCAATGCGGCTTATGGGGGAGAGAATTGCCAATCCAGAAAAATACAGAGATCAACCCCCTAAGCCTGAGTTTGAGGACCCCACTTTGTATCATTATGCAATATTTTCTGATAATGTAATTGCCGTCTCTGTGGTAGTGAATTCAGTCATAAAGAATGCAAAGGAGCCATGGAAACATGTCTTCCATATTGTTACTGACAAGATGAATGTAGCTGCTATGAAGGTCTGGTTTAAGATGAGGCCAGTAGGTGGGGGAGCTCATATTGAAATTAAATCTGTAGAGGATTACAAGTTCTTAACTTCCTCATATGTTCCAGTAATCAAACAGCTTGAGTCTGTAAATTTGCAGAAGTTCTACTTCCAAAACAGAGCAGAGAATGCAACTAAAGATGTGAACAGCATGAAATTTAGGAACCCCAAGTACTTGTCAGTATTGAATCACTTGAGATTTTATTTGCCAGAAATGTATCCGAACCTACATCGGATTTTGTTCCTAGATGATGATGTTGTGGTCCAGAAGGATTTGACAGCACTTTGGAACATAGATATGGGTGGGAAGGTAAATGGAGCTGTTGAAACCTGCTTTGGGTCTTTTCACCGCTATGCCCACTATCTGAACTTCTCTCATCCTCTCATCCGGGAAAAGTTCAATCCTAAGGCATGTGCGTGGGCATTTGGGATGAATATATTTGACCTTGATGCTTGGAGGCGTGAAAAATTGACTGAGCAGTACCATTACTGGCAAAACTTGGTGAGTTTATTTTTATTATTATTTATTTCCATTATTCTTTGCTAATAAGTTTACTTCTATTAAAGATTGAATACAAGAATATGATGTACCTTTCTTTTCCTTTCCTTGTTCCATTACCAATGATCTTTTTACTGATTATAAATTTTTCTTATGTTTTTTATTAGAATGAGGATAGAACCTTATGGAAGATGGGAACACTTCCACCTGGGCTACTCACTTTCTCCTCAACAACCAAATCATTGGATAGATCGTGGCATGTGCTTGGCCTTGGTTATAATCCAAGTGTCGGCATGGATGAAATCAATAATGCTGCTGTCATCCATTTTAACGGGGACATGAAACCTTGGTTGGACATTGCCATGAACCAATATAAGAATCTATGGACTAAATATGTCGACTCGGAAATGGAATTTGTGCAGATGTGCAATTTTGGGATGTAGATGAGCTGTCTGTTATTGCCTCACCAACTCTGAGGTAATGGAAAACTGAATTACACTCATTGTTCATCTCGAGTACTTTAAAGTCTCTCCTTTTCCATTTCTTATATAACTGCCAGACAAAGCTCTAGGCTTTCAGTTCTTCCCCATAGTAGCTCACTATAGTTTGTTTTCTTGTTACCTATTGTATTATTTATGAATCGGGGCCAAGACACAGATTTTGTACACACCAAAATGATTCTTTTTGTATGAAATTTCTCAGACTTAAAATCAACCTTAATTTAGTTTTCAGATTGGCACTTCTCTAATCTCTATGCTGCTTGGTGCTTCCAGTGTATTTGGGTGATTGAAATCTGTTAATGTTGTATGAAGATGTTGTAATAGATGTTCCCGTAACGCAGATTGCTCATTTTTGTATTTTATGGACTGGACCATAGCATGATTTGTGTGTGGGCTTGGATAGTCATGGGCTTATGGCACATATATTTTTATAGAAGAATGTTGCACTCTTGCACTCAAAATTTGAGAAAGAGAATAAAGATGATTTACCATTTCTCCCAATTTCTTAAATTTTTATTTTTTAATTAAAGAATTAAAATTGTGAAAGAAAGTCAATAAGAAGAAGGAAAAAAAAAAAAAGGAGAGAACAATGCTTTACATTGCTAAACGTTTGCATGCTTAATTACTCTAATTTGATGGTTTTCTTTTGCTTGGGAAACATTCATAATATAATTCATTAATTCTAATCAATCCAATTTATTTTGCATTTATATGCTGTAAAATAGATATTAAGTTAAACAATATTATGGTAGTATTAAAAGGTATTTTGGGTCACAATGCCAAAAAAGAGCATCCTTATCAATAGTGTATTTTCACGGTTTTTGAAAAGTTTTTTAGGAAAGAGAAAATAGGAGGGAGAGAAAAAATAAATATGATTTTAAAAATTTAAAAAAAAATTAAAAAAAAATTAAAAAAAGTCAAATTAAAAAAAAAATTTAAAAAAAAGTCAGGCACGTGCAGTACACGCGCCCAGCTATCAATAGTGTATTTTCACGGTTTTTGAAAAGTTTTTTAGGAAAGAGAAAATAGGAGGGAGAAAAAAAAATATGATTTTAAAAATTTTTAAAAAAAATTGAAAAAAAAAATTTTTTTTTAAAGTCAGGCGCGTGCAGTACAGTGCCCGCTGGACGCAATAACTGCCCATCACATGCGTGATACAGCTGAAGGTTGTCATCAGTGGCGCCCATTTCCTGCCATAAATCAAAACATAACGCCTCTTTAACACTCACAGGTGGAGCCTCCCACCTAACCCAACCGTCGCCAGCAGTGCGCGCATGCCTCGCCAGGATGTTGGCAACCACATTCACGGTAAATATTCACAATTCCCGGTAAATATTCACAATTTGTATACCATATATGTAATTGATTATCTTGTTTTGTATTCACAAATTTCTTTCAAATACTACAGTAGTTAGACACTGGGTTTGGCTCTCCCTTTAATCCAAAAAAAAAATAATTTGTGTATAAATTTACCTTGCAAGGTAAACCCGGATCCACAAATAATTTTTCCTAAAGTAGGCTTTGTTTAAGTTACAAAAGTTTATAGGTATAGTTTGAAATTTGAATATATAATATATTTTAAATGTATGATTTTAAAAAAATAAAATAAAATATTACCATGAGTAATAAGCAAAGAAAGACCTGTAATAATTGAAATATTACTCCATAGCATTTATTGACCACGGACTAACCATATTTTGAAACGTAATATTTTTGTTGTTTTCACTTAAAAACTTGACCCCGTTAAGTCGCCGCGTCCCGGGGCGAAAAACGACAAAAGGCAAAGGCGATCGTTTACACAGAATATGGCACGGAATATGCCGCATAAAAGCAGTAGTTACGGCGCAACCACTACTCACGGTCTCGAGTCTCCGCAGACTTTCCCGTAATGCATTAATTAGTTTTTAAGTTTGTCGCCATCCCCTTTCCTATTTACTGAATTCCTGCCACTTTCCCTTGACGCCTCGCCGCGTCCTCCCTTCCCCTATCTACTAACCACATCAGAATCAGCAAAAGTGCAAAAAATAATATTACAATTATATTATATTATATTGTACTATACCACCATCGCACCGTTGATTTGAATACAATAAACGCCACCATCCCTAGAAACGCACATAATGTATTTGCCCATCATCATGTCGACATCCTTTACCATAATTAGCTCAGCTCCCTCAGCCTCTCAAAGAGATAGGATATGATAGGATGCACCAGTAGTGGCCTGGAATTGAACTGATCACAATCTGATTAATTGTGGCATAATTAGCTCCCTCAGCTTTCAAAGAGATAGAATGCACCAATAGTGGACTGGAATATAATAAACCTGATTACAATTAATTGTATCGCCCACAGTTTATCAGGAATATAATCATCAATTAAATTAATTAATTATATCGCCCACAATTTATCAGGAATATAATCATCAACTAAACTATCTGTAGATTAATTATATCGCCCACAGTTTATCAAGAATATAATCATCAACTGAGTTATTTGTAGATTAATTGTATCGCCCACAGTTTATCAAGAATATAATCATCAACTGAGCTATCTGTAAATTAATTATATCGCCCCAGTTTATCAAAAATATAATCAACTGAGCTATCCGTAGGTGCGGATATAATCTGATTATTATTTTTTTTTTTGAAAACATATCATCTGATTACTTCATGTAATATATGGGTGTGGTCTGGAATAGTTTGATGGAGACATGAATAGTTTAATTTGTTCGATCATGAACAGATAGCTTCGGAAAATCCGAGGTTTACAGAGAACATAACATATATAATTCTTTGAACATTAATAACTGCAAAAAGAAAAAACTTGAAATGGAAGTTTATACATCTCATCAACTCTCATCTTCTTAAATACATTTCCCGGATACTACATAAACCCAAAAAAAAAAAAAAGAAGAAAGATTATATTCTATGGGGTTATTAGATTAATGATCACAACATGGAGCTTTGTTGATGAAGCTAGAAGGAAGGGGAATGGCGATGTGGGTGGGTTTAGCGTCGCCGGCCATGACGACGATGAAACTGGGGCTCATCTCCGCGCTCCGGCTCACCGGCGACGATCCTGATTTCTCGTCACCGTCGCCGGCGCCGGCGCCGGCGCCGGAGGATTGCTTGTGCAGGGAACAAGCGAGGATGATGATCGCCACGAGAATGATTCCGAACGCTAAACCTAAGCTTATAAAAACGTACGGCAACGGAGATTTCCACTCCCAGAATGTATTCGACTGCGGCGACCCTGCGCCGTTTGTCTCCATCATTTCTCCCCTCATCTCTCTCTCTCTCTGTTGCTTTCTAATTTGTGTTCTGAGCTGATGGAGAATCGGAGATGGCTATTTAAGGGGGAAAAGGGACTGAATGTCAAAATTACCAAAATGACACTGACGGCGTCTTATGATCTTCCAGTCCCCCAAGGAGTTTCTTGGAAGGCCCGTAAACTCTGCAATTAATATATTCGCATCACAAAACACTGTACATACCTATCATTTACAAATACATCCAAAATTCATAAATTATACAATAAGAAAATTTTAAAACACAATAATTTAACTACGGAGTAATATCTTTGCTTGATTTTTTAAATATATATTTTGCAATTTTTAGTTTTCAAAAAAGAATAAATTAATATTTTTACTTGGAGTGCACGGAAATACGGAGTAGTAAATTATTGTGTTTTAAAATTTTCAAAAAGAAACGTTAATTAATATTTATTTCCTTTTGTTTTGCGGTTTGGTCCATATATGGAATGTATATGCTGGCGACTTCATTTTTGTGTCATGGGCTGGAAATAGAAATGTAGAGACTCCATAGCATATAGGCAAATGATTTACTTGGAGTACACGGAACTATATATGTGTTATATAACACGCTAAATACGGATTAATCTCAATCAATGGTCAAGAGTTGTTGAAAAATAAAAATTATATAATATATGATTATCTCATCATTAATAAATGACGCTAATAATACTAACAACAATACTAATAATTACAATGTATTCTATTACTCTCTACCATTTTTGGATAGTATGGAGCATACATGGTAACACTTTATGGGGTGTTTGGTTGGATGTGATTGAAATTCGTTTCCTAATTTATTTCATGGTAAAACAAATTACAGTATTTTGTTTGAAAAAATTACAATTTCAATTTCTTCTTTTTTATAAAGCCATCCGTGAAGACTGCTTAGGATACGTGGCACCCAGACAATCTTCAGGGATGGCTTTTCTTACTTGAGTTGGAAGATACTCGTATGTTTTATTATTTATGTAACATTATATTTGACATAATTTTTATTGAATAAAAAAAAAAAAAAAAGAGAGAGGGAGAATTATGATAACTTGTAATCAGATTAAAAAATGAACGTAAATTAAAGAATTTTGTGTCATAGTTAATAATGTTTATTAATTGGATTTAACCGATTTTTAAGGGTAAAAAAGATGTACAAATGATGAGGAAACTAGGGAAGTGCATGCAGTTTAATGATTCAGAGAATTCAAAGTAGTCTAAGAGTGCGTGAAACTATTTCTTTATTTTGTTACTAAATTCCAACTTTTAATTCAAGCAAAACTATACTCCTCCGAAGTCCGAAGAGTGAATAAGATATAATTCTCATATTAAAAGGTTATGAGTTCAATTCTTATTAATATCTTCTTGGTTGATATTTATATATACAAAGGACCATGTGTTCTTTCAGGTGAAACGTGTGGATTAATCACAGCCTTTGATCTTGGCAAAATCAACAGTCCTAAATAAAAAGCAATTAAAAAAAAATGCGGTGACATTATCGTCATTTTGCGTGAGGTCACAGCTTAAAGTGCGTAAGTTTAAAGCTTAAGGTACGTAAGTTCAAAGTTTAATTAAGGTGCGTAAGTTTATAGCGTTAGGTGTGTAAGGTCACAACTTTTAAGGTACATTATTTTCCGGCTTAAGATTCATAAGTTTGAAACTTAAGGTGCGTTAGTACACTTGATCGTTTGCATCCATGTTGTTAGGAATGGTATTTTCTTTCCCTAATTTGCTTCAATTTGAGCCGTTGATCTACATTAAATCAATAACTCAAATCTCACTCATTTGTTTAACCGAGAGAAGCTTCGCACGTGAACCATCCCCACACACCCTTCTCCGAGCCACCACATATCCACCAACTCCAACCTCACCACCTAATTTGTCAACCATATTAATGATCATGTTGGAAAACCAGCCACGCCCTTTCACATTAATTTAGATATTCAATTTTGTAGGGGTAAGGAATGGATGAATAAAGTTGTACGATATGTTTAGCTAGTAAGTAGTAATATAATAGATAGGATTAACCTAGAAACGGATCGCCAAGAGAATGTTGTATAATTTTCATATTTAAGAGTTACGAGCGAGTTTAATTTTTATTAATATCTTTCTAATAAGTTCCATCAAACAAACAATTTGTAATATAATTTAACTCTCCTATATGGTTTATGCGTTATTACATAGAAACACCATGCTAAAAAATCCAATTCCATGTAGTGTATTATACTATTGTCTACTCATACCCGTGGGATTGATTGTAAGGTATCCAAACCCTATATAATCGGGTAAAGTATCCACAAATACTTGGCCCACAATTCATAATGGATTTCGGCTTCAAATTAGGGCCCATCTTTGTTGAAGAGTACAAATCCAAATAGGAGAGGCCCAATTGAAATAATGTATGTGTTAGAATAATCTTTGCATCATGGGCTCCTATAGTGGTCCAAACATCCCACGATATGTAGAGGCCCACCGCCAACCGCCGGGCAGATTATGGTCCACACAGTTGTGTGGACCATAATAAAATGTACATTTTTAATATATTAAATGTACATTATTTTTGTACTGAATGTACATTATTTTTATAGTATAAAAATAATGTACATTCAGTACACAAATAATGTATATTCCCTTAATACAATGTACATTATTTTTATATTGAATGTACATTATTTGATAGTATGGTCCACACAATAATGATTGCAACCGCCGGTGACTCCACTGTTGCCGACTTGCCGTCCTCCCGCTCTTTCCACCAATTATGAACTTATTTTGAGTTAGTTGACTAGTCCTATTATTAGAAAATTAAACTTACTTTTTTAAGGTTAGATTCTTTAGAGCACAGATATAGATACCAAAAGTAGCAAAAAAATACTCATGCACCCAAGAAAATAAAATAAAGAAAAAATACTCATGCTCTCATAGGGTTTTTGCTTTTTGTACAATAATGTGAGAGCAAGTGGAGAAAAAAAAATTAAAAAAATTATTGTTTTTGCTGATGTTGAAAGCTATCTAGAGCATAATGACTTATTCCATGGGCATATTGTATACATCTTGTAACGTTTAACTTGAGCAGCTAGCCATATATGAATATCCTTCAAATTCATAGTATATATATATCTTCAAAAGTGGGTGTTTATGTTTATTTATTATTTGTGTTTTTAACAAACGGATGGCATTGATGACACGTTGTTAAGAATCTTGACACTGCGAGCAGTGCAAGTAGGTGTAAAAAGCAATGATGTTCATCAAATAGCAAAGCAGAAACAGATAAACAAAGTGCCCAAAGATAGCCAAGACCCTACTTGCAAATTAAAAAGGGTGCCAGTTTTCATATTAAAAAACCAAGTACCATGACACATGTGCTGACAATATATTAATAGTAAAAATAGGTTTCATGACCCATATATATGGTGACAATATTTATAGTAAAAGTCGGATAGTTAGCGAAGGATCACAAGGAGGTAAATCTCACCTAGTAAATCTAGACGACAAAGGACCACGCACAAAAAGGTAAACCAGCCTAGGTTGTCTATATTTAATTTGACCTGCTCCAATCAAGAAGGTCAATAAGTCCGCTTTCACTAAGAATCGAATTTGGAACTTTGTGGTTATTGGCCAGGTTGTCCCTTAAGCCTGATTGTTGACTTCTTCATCAATTATAATATAATCTCTTCCAAATGAATGAATTGAGCTTTAAAGTTAAATCATCTGATCTTACAAGTCTGTTCCTTTATAATAACACAGAAGTAGGATAGATGTTGAGATTGGTTTAGTGGTTATCTGCAACACAAAAAATATAAAAAATAAATAAAAAAATAAATCAACAAATGGCTGACAAGAAATAGATACTTGGGGTTTGTTTGGATCATAAAGAGCACTTTGGTCACTGGGGTGGAGCATACATGGCATCAAGCATTTAGCATTGCAGCCTCAAAAATTTCCAATTTTTTTTTTGGCATTATTATTTATTCCCTTCAGAGATAATACTTATTACCTTTTCACATTCAATTGGGAGTTTACCTCCACAAAGCAGAAAGTTCAATATTCCTGTAGGTGTTACATCATGTTTAATTTGCTGTAATCTAGGTTGTTTTACCCTTTATCTAGATTTTGATCTTGTGCTTATTTTGTTTAAAGTTCTATTATTTTGAAGGTGGACAGTTCAGTTGAGTGTGGTATATAGCTAGCTTGTCGTTTCTTCTATGAACCTTTTAAAGATTCCTTGGTGTTTTCACATGCATTTCACTTGTTCGGATGAAGAATATATATATCTAAAAGACTCAAACAATCTATGAAAGGGAATGTTCTTTTCCTTTTTTTTTTTTTTTTTTTTCGTGTCGAATAACAGGGATGAGTGGTGTTGATTCATCAAGGCTTTTGAGGTGTAAAAGAGTTGTGGTGTTCAGCAAATGAAATGGCAAAATCAGATACTATACTTAAAGCCCTTAGCTTTAAGGATCAGGAATGAAAAGTGAAGGGGCAATCAATCCAAGCCTTCATTATATATAGCTTCTGTTCTTGTGCAGTCTGCAAGGGGATCTATCTGCTTTTATCTTTTGCATTACTACAAGTGCAAAACCTAAAAGAGAAAAGTGCAATATGCTTTGATGGAGCTCATTGTTCACAAAATATATAAGTGGCAGACTTAGCAGTGTTGTTTGAATAGAGATTTTCAATTGCCAAAAATTTTCTATTTTGGAAAGAAATTCCATGTTCATCACCACTTGTTCACTAGTCCCAGATCCACCTACTTTCCACAGATTCTATTTCATTTCAGTGCAATGAATGCTAGCTGCCTCACAAGTTAAGATAAGCAGAATATAATAATTAAAGTACATGCATCTACATGCAGTACAGTTTATCCTACCAAGACTATCACCACTCAGCTCGCATGGGTAACTCAGTTGGTCAGATGGATAAAATTTGGGAAGAAAGATCAGGGATTGAGTCTGACAAGCGTTAGCGTAGGAGCAACCTCTCAAAGTGAGGGAGCTCCTTAGCTTGTGCGCATTAAGCAAAGATTTAGCCTCTGTGTTCAACTGAGTTACCATGATTTACATCCTCCCAGATGCTCTGTTGGACTGGGAAGTGAAGACCCTTGGAGTTGAGGATTCGACATTTCGGAATGAAAGACTATCACCACTCATGGTGCGTCCCACATAAGTTACTGATGAGAAACTAGGTTAATATATAAAATTTGTGTCAAATCTATACTCATCATGAAATTGCTTTTGTCGTGTAGTTAAGTCATGAGTTCATATCAATCCCTTCTTTTTCTTACACATATTACATCCCGTTATTCAAGGACAACAACTCTTATCTACATCTCATTGAGTCTCAATTGCAGGACAATTCTAACTTCCAAAAGTGTTGTTACATATATATGAGTTCTGCATCATTCATAGATAGTTCTTTCGAGGGTATTGTTACATATATATAGTTTCGAATTTCTAAATCATGTTTAAGCAAAACAAATAACTTTATTCCAAAGTTATGTTATTCCTGAGATATTAAACAGATTGGAATAACATCTGCTATATATATCTTCACAACATCTCATCAATTAATATCCAATTGCATATACTAAAAGTGCTTCAAATGCATCCCTAAAAAAAGAAGATTTTTAAAGGAATCATATATAGCTCTTTATTGGAGATGATAAGTACTTTACTGCTTTAAAGATCCCAAAAATGAGACAATTTTGATAACAGAGTTTTGAGTTTTATGTCCATCTACCCTCTCCCATGTCAGAATGTTCAAAGTTTGCTAGAAAATAATACTAAAATTTTGAGACAGTACAAAACTTTTATTATAAAGGATCTCAGGGAAAAGTTATGTTGCACCAAGCTTCAATTTTATGCCCCAAGTTCACAGGTGTATAAAGTTTTCGCGTGTTATTACTGCTATAGGCAAATTACACTGTGGATTTTAGTCCACATGACAGAATGGATCACGGAAAAATATTTATTTTTAATATACTTAACACAAATTAGTGATAAACTACAAATAAGCCATCGTACTATTTGTGAAATAGCAATTAAGTCATCGAACTCGAATAACTATCAAATAAGTCACCGAATTCGGAAAAAAAGAGCAATTAAGTCACTAAAATTGAACTCGGTTAATTGAGTTATTTTAGTACGATGGCTTAATTGATGTTTCCTAGATAGTTCAGTGGCTTATTTATACTTTAACATGAAGTTAGCATGTTAAAAATGTTAGTTGGTCTTCTTTTTTTTTTTTTTTTTTTTTTTTTTTTTTTTTTTTTTTTCAGTTTCAGTGGTTTAATTGTTTTTTTTTTAGGGTTCAGTGGCTTATTTGGGGGTTATTCGGGTTCGACGGCTAAATTAAAAAAAAAAAGAAAAAAAAAGAGAAAAGAACTCACACCCACAACATAAGGGTGTGCACGGAATCTCCACTCCTGTGTAATACGAAATAATTCGTAAACCATACAAGAGAAGTAAACAGTACTAAGAAAACTAAACTCGTTACTTTCTAATACAAAAACACACTCCACCCACTTAGCCACCCCTTTCAGAACTACTTGATTTTTTATTTTTTTTTTGAGTGTGGAAGGAAAGTTGTAGTCATTATTCGATGGTATACGCTAGGTAAATCCCGCCTAGTGACTTTAGCCAATTAGCTAGCAAAAGACCATAAGAAGGTAAGTTAATTAGTTTAGGTTGTCTATAACTAACTGGTTCAAATCAAGAAAGTCAATAGAGCACTTTCACGAAGAGTCAAATTAAACTTGTAAATTTGTGAACTTAGAGATCATGGTCATACATAGGGGAGACATCCATGACTAATATATTTGTCTATGGAGTTAACAACCGGGCAGATTATTAAGAAGACTAGGTACGAGTGTACGACCACCACTCGCCATGACATCCATCGTCAAGGACTAGCCCGTAAGGGCAGCCCAAGTGGTAAGAGAGTTACACTTGCAACTGAGAGGTTGTGAGTTCGAACCTCAAGCCCTTGGGTTTGAGTCGGTCAGCTATGGGTAACGTAGACTAGTTTACTTCTTTGTAGTCCTTTGCCGGCTAGTGTCATAGGGCGAGGATTTACTACTACTCACACAGTCAGGAGTGGGGTTTACCTCGTTAATCCAAAAAAAAAAAAAAAAAAA
>NC_044918.1:1402242-1452076 GCF_003576645.1 Ipomoea triloba
AGGAGTGGGGTTTTCCTCGTTAATCCAAAAAAAAAAAAAAAAAAGACTAAAATTTGGTAAAAGTGAAGCCAAATTATTTGTTGATCAGTAAATTTTTAAAAAAATATTAAAAATAAAGTAGAAAACCTGTCACCAATAACTTGATTTACTCAGAGTATAATGAATACATGTGTCTGCAAGTATTTACAACAAAAGATAGAAAATTGAATAACTCCCAATTGCATCTCATTATTCATATACACTCCATAGCTAGCTAAGCTACATCAATGATGAAAAGACAGTAGTAAAAGTAATAACTCTAATACAACAAAAAAGTAATTAATAGCTTTAATTTAATTTCCTGGATTCACAACAATGGAACAATGCCATATCCACTTTCCGCCATTGATGGGGTGAAGAACATCTGATCAACTTCCCCTTCTGCGTCTGTTCTCTTCGCGAACCGGCCTTTAATCCTCGGCCTGGTTTCCGCGTACGCCTTTCTCGATGCGTACCTTATTGTCTTCTCGAACTTGCGCGTCTTCTTCTTCTCCCTGTACCTCAAAACTCTGGCTTCCCTGTCCATCGGAGCCAGCTGCGATGGCATCGGAACTGGAGGACCGGAGAAGAGATCAATGGTGCCCTTTGGCGGCCTTGAATGCGAGATCGAAACATCGCTTGTAGTTGACTCCGGAACAACTCCAACATCCATCGAGGACACCGAAACCTGGTACCAACAATAATATATAAACATAAATGTGCAATCAAACTATAAACTTTTAGTTATTTGGATTCCGATTGCAATAGGGCTAGATTAGGCAGTAGACTAGCGCCTAGCATGACATCTTATAAAAATTAAAAAGTCAGTTTATATGTGTAAGTGTATGTCATATAAACAAGGATGATTCGATTGGGTTAACTGCGCTAACTCGACCCAATTGGACGAGTTAACCCACCGAATTCAGTCGAGTTAGGCCCTAGGCTGCAACTTAAACAGCAGCCTATGAGCAGTTCGCCTTGGCCTAAGGGATCTCCTAAGCCTATTTTTGCAAAGGTGTAACATAAATGTGTAATTTAACTTTAGGGAAAATTGTAATTTTTGCCCCTCCATAATATGTCGATTATCAATGTCACCCCTGAATTATTAGTGGTGTAAATGTTGCCCCTCAATTTTCAAAAGCGGTACATATATTGCCCCTCTCGTAACGAAGGAGGGACAATATTTACACCACGGGAGGGACAATATATGTACCGTTTTTTAAAATTGAAGGCAATATTTACACCACAATAATTCAGATGTGACATTGATAATCGACATACTATGAAGGGGCATAAATTACGATTTATAGTTAAATGGAACACATGTTTCATAAAAAAGGAATCAAGAATGGGATATAAATGTGCAATTCAACTATAAGCTTATAATTGAGATGAAGCATATCATTATTCATCAATCATAAACCATTAATAAAAACTTACGCTGTGACTGAATGCTGGGTAGCCGTACCCGGGGGTGGAGGTTTCATATTCCATTCCCTGAAGCTGAAAGCTTCCATGGTGGGTTTGGTTGTGGGTGTGATAATACTGGAGGTGGGATTTGTTGGGGACGACGCTATCCCCTCCATAGCTCATATTCTTCTCCAGGACAGAGTAATGGTGCGGCTGGTTTAAGCTATAGTGATGATCGTTGAACTGGTTTTCTTGGCATGAGCTATACTCCAGAAGTTCTATGCAAGCGTTCTCACTTTCTTCTTTTATGTTGTTATTCCCTCGTTCTTGATTGATGTTGTCGTTGTTCTTTGCTGGTGTGGGGTTAAGTAGCAGCCAAGAAGCCGCTTCGTCTTCGTCGTCTTCGTCTATGGCGGTTTCACCGGCGTCGTGGGTCAAGAATTCGTCGTCGTCCGGCGTGTCGCCGGCGGCGGGTCGGATCATGACGGAGGCGACGCCGGCGGTGGCCGGCGGAGGGCCGTAGATGGGGAGAATTGGGACGCGGTGGTGGCGGCGGGCTAAGGGGTTGGCGGAGTGGACGTCGGCGTCGCAGGCGGCGCAGAGCGAGGCGGCGTCGGCCTTGCAGAGGAAGGCGGCGGGCGCGCGCTCGCAGGCCTCGCAGACCCAGACGCGCTCGTGGGCGGTGGCGGCGGCAGTGCGGTGGATGTGGGCGTCGCAGCCGCCGCAGAGGTAGGCCGAGTCGGTGCGGCAGTAGACGGTGCACGTGGCCGAGCGGCAGACGTCGCACACGCGGGCCCACTTGTTGACGTCCAAATCTAAACTACTCCCATAGCCTTTCTCCTCGGCTAACATTATTATTTTTGTGTTTGGAACTAAGATTTTGAAGCTATGGTGGAACCTGTGGAATGTGAACTTATGGGCACAGTAAAGGGCAGAGCAAAGGCTAAGTAACAGAGAGAGAGGGGGGCAAAGTGGGGAGAGAATCCAGGGGTGACACGTGGCGGGGAATTAGTGGGTGGAAAAAGGAGAGTGAAAATCTTGTGGTTGGATGAGAGGTTGGTGGGACCCAAGGGGGTGGATGCAGTGGTCTAAGTGGGGCCTAGTGGGCTTTGGCTTTTGGAATCAATTGGTTAGGTGTGCACAGCCATAGCCCACAGTTGCTGTGACACTTTCACCAACTGTATTCCATCTCCATGTTTATCGCTTAAAACAGAACGTCCTCTGCTGACTCATGTTTTTAAGTTATTTCTTCTCTCAAAATTAACTCTTTATATGCCCTCTGACCTTGTATGCCCTTCTGACCTGACCTGGCAACTAAACTTTGACCTTGTAGTTTAGTGGCCTCTCCATGTTGTAGATTCAAATTAATCTTCGTATTTCAGTAAGTTGAGTGTTGTAGGATCAAATTTCAGTGAAAGTGGTATTGAATCTTCATGTTTCAATAAGTTGAGAAAGTAATTATGAAGAAACATTAATCGCTAACTCACTAGTAACGTGATCGGACTTTACATTCCGGTAAAGTATTACAAATTTTATGTAAATTCAAAAAAAAAAAAAGAAAGAATATTAGAAGTATAAAATTGGTAGCACATGTGGAGAGTGGACATAATGTAAGGCATTATTGAATTTGATATGGAATTGAGAGGGGGAAAGTAATGGATTTTGGATAAGAGTGAGGTGGCAGCATGGGAGTCATTCAAAGAAAAGCTGAGTTGGATGAGTGAGTTGAGGAAGTGGATTTTAGCATCCGGCCACCTCAGCCACAAGTTGAATGGGCTACCCATGCGCAACTCACGTGCCTTTTGGACCCATCACCCTAGCCAAATCATTTTTTAACCTTCAAGAGGAATATAATATATAGTTCATACTATTTATTGTTAGGACTCTAGTGTTAGTCATTAGTTAGGAGTCTTACTTGTGTTAGTATTCATATATTACTTCTGTACTACACTACGTAGGTTAATCAATCTCAGACTATAATCTTCATCTGGTATCATCGTCAGGTTAAGGCATGGCTCAGGTCGGATCTAATGACGGCTCTGTCGGGGAATCCTCCGAACGGACTGTTTCCGCGACTGCCATGTCTACCGCATACCACCCTTTCTTCCGCACATCACTTTGTGTCGCTCAAATTGACCTCCCATAACTACCTGTTTTGGCGCACACAGATGGTGCCGTTTTTGCGTGGTCAGGGGCTTCTTCCCTACGTTGATGGCACTTCTGTTTGTCTTCCCCTTCCATTGCCGCCGACGGTTGCTGCTGATGGTGTTCTTTCCGCCGCTGCTCCTGAATCGGCGGACATCGCCGAACGTCGTGCGGCCTGGCTACGTCAAGACCAAGCAGTGCTGTCACTGCTCATCTCTTCCATGTCGGAGGAGACGATGCACTTGGCGATCGGGCGAGTCACCTCCCGCCATCTCTGGACGTCGATCGAGCAGGTACTTGGATCGGCGACCCGCGCACGCACGCTGCGTCTCCTCGGCCAGTTGCAGGGTTTGCGACAAGGTGATTCTTCGGTCGCGGATTATCTCGGGCGAGCGCGGGTGCTGGTGGAGGACTTGGCACTGGCTGGACGTTTGGTCACCCTCGACGATCAGAATCTTTACGTGTTCCGCGGACTTAGCCCGGAGTTTCGGCCGCTGGTGGCGCCTTTGACGCGAGGAGCTCCGGTGACTCTCGGTGAGCTTTTCGATTATCTGGTTTCGCAGGAATTTATCTGCGCGGAGGACGTTGTTGAACCAGGGGCTCCGGTGGCTATGGCTGCCAGGCGAGGCGGAGGTGGCAGGTTCGGTGCTTCGCAGCAGCGCGGTCGTGGGCGACAGAGGGGCCGTGGCCGCGGCGGTCAGCGTGGTCGTTCGGGTGTCCGGTGCCAAATCTGCGGTGGTGGTGGTCACACGGCATTAAACTGCTTCCGTCGCTACTCCACTGGACATGATCGTGCGCCCCAGGCTCATATGGTCTATCATGGTGCTGGTGATGATGTTGAGTCCGTTGGCTCTCAGCAATGGTTCCCATACACGGGTGCTTCCAATCATGCTACCCCGAACCCTTCTATGCTTTCTTCTTCGGCTGGCTACAGTGGCACGGACACCCTTCGGGTTGGCAACGGTAACGGTTTACCTATTATTAGTACTGGTTCTTCTGCGGTTGTTACTCCTCATCGTTCTTTTAGTTTGTCTGAGGTTTTACTTGTTGCTGGTTTATTTGCTTCACTTTTATCTGTTCAAAAATTTGCTAGCGAAAATAGTGTCTTCTTTGAGTTTCATCCTAGTTTTTTTCTTGTGAAGGACCTTTCGACCAAGGAGGTTCTGTTTAGAGGTCCGGCTTCGGGCGGTTTGTACTCGTGGCCAGTTTCTCAGTCGAGTCCTGCTGCGCTTATTGCCGCTCGTGGTTCGTCTACTCTTTGGCATAATCGGCTTGGGCATCCTCACAGTCGTGTCTTACGTCAAGTTTTGAAGTCTTGTTCAATTAATTCTACTGTTAGCTCTAGGTTATGTTCTGCTTGTCAGTTGGGAAAGTCATCCCGTTTTTCTTTAGCTCGCGTTGAAACTACTACTACTCATGTTTTAGAATTAGTCTATACAGATATTTGGGGGCCTGCCCCGTTGCTTTCGTGTAATGGTTTTCGGTATTTTGTGTTATTTGTTGACGATTACACTCGGTATATTTGGTTTTTCCCTATGCGTGCAAAAACAGACATTTATGCTATTTTTGATCAATTTCGCTCTCTTGTTGAACGGTCTTATAATCGCAAGATTATTTCTATACAATCTGATCTAGGGGGAGAGTATAAAANGGTCTTATAATCGCAAGATTATTTCTATACAATCTGATCTAGGGGGAGAGTATAAAAAATTGCACGCTAAGTTTGTCTCTCTTGGGATTAATCACAGGCAGTCCTGTGCTTATACTCATGAGCAAAATGGTCGGGTAGAACGCCGTCATCGGCATATAGTGGAAACTGGGCTCGCTCTAATGGCTCAGGCCTCTGTTCCTAGTCGTTTCTGGGATTATGCGTTTGAAACTGCCGTCCATCTTATTAACAAACTGCCTACTTCTGTCTTGAATGGTGATAGCCCGCACTTTCGGCTGCATCGTTCACCTCCGTCCTATTCTTTTCTCCATGTCTTCGGTTGTCTCTGTTTCCCGTTGTTACGTCCTTATAATCGCAATAAGTTACAGTTTCGGTCTGCACCATGTGTTTTTCTGGGCTATCCGCCTTCCTTCCGTGGCTACCGCTGTTTGGACCTAGCTACTAATAAGGTCTTCATTTGCCGTCATGTGCGGTTTGTTGAAGCCGTTTATCCGTTTGTCTCCTCTGTTTCTGTGCAGGGTGTTCGTTCTTCTTCTCCAGATCTGCCATGGGGTGCGGGTGGTGTTCGTGTTTCGGACTCATCTCTTGTGTCTGCCGTTCCTGCTCCTGATCCCGACCTGGACACCCGGGCTTCGAGCTCTCGCACAGTGACTGATGACCATGAGGTAGCTGTGGTTCCTTCTCGGCAGCCTGTTCGTTCTCGTCGCCAGGCACGGCCTGCTGTTCGTTCTCATGGAATGGCTTTGCGGAGTCAGTCTCAACCTGGTGATCAGTTTTTTGCCTTGGCTGCACAGGTTAGTGTTCCTGAGCCCACGTGTTATTCGCAGGCCGTGTTGTTTCCAGAGTGGCGTGCTGCCATGGATCTTGAATTCAATGCGCTACTCCACAATCAGACTTGGAAATTGGTTCCTATTACGCCCGGTATGAATGTCGTAGGGTGTAAATGGGTGTTCAGGACGAAGAGGAAGGCTGATGGCACAGTTGAACGTCACAAGGCGCGTCTGGTTGCGAAGGGGTTTAACCAGGTGGCTGGCCAGGACTTTTTTGAAACGTTTAGTCCTGTGGTTAAACCGACGACTGTTCGGCTCTTGCTTTCTTTGGCTGTTTCTCGAGACTGGTGTGTTCGTCAGTTGGATGTTCATAACGCATTTCTCAATGGGGCTCTGGCTGAGACAGTTTATATGCGTCAGCCCCCGGGGTATGAGGACAAGTCTGCGCCTGATCATGTGTGTTTGTTGCAGCGTTCTTTGTATGGCCTCAAGCAGGCTCCACGGGCGTGGTTTACTCGGTTGCATGCTTTCTTGGTTTCAGTTGGTTTTACTCCGTCGCAGACTGACGTATCCTTATTTATTTATTCTCGTGATTCGGTTCATGTTTACCTGCTTGTCTATGTGGATGATATCCTGATCATGGGTTCTGATTCCTCTCGTGTGTCTGCTGTTGTGTCTCGGTTGGCGACTGAGTTCAAGATTCGAGACATGGGTTCTCCTTCATTCTTTCTTGGGATTGAGATTATCCCTATGGCTTTCGGTATGCTCTTATCTCAACAGCGATATATGCGGGATATTTTGAAGCGGGCTGGTATGGTTGATTGTAAGCCTCTTGCTACTCCGGTCTCTACGGCTCGAGACACTCCGGTTGATGATGTTCCTTATGCTGATCCTACGCAGTATCGTAGTCTCGCTGGTGCCTTGCAGTATCTCACGGTTACTCGCCCTGATCTGTCTTTCGCGGTTAATCGGCTGTGTCAGCATATGCATGCTCTGACGACTGCTCATTAGGCTCTTTTGAAGCGTGTTCTTCGCTACGTCAAAGGTACTTTACATTATGGGCTCCATATTCGTAAATCTGCCTCGGTTGCGGTTCATGCTTTCTCTGATTCGGACTGGGCTGGTGATACTACTGATCGTAAGTCCACCTGTGGTTTTGCGGTCTATTTTGGTGATAATTTAGTTGCGTGGGCTTGTCGCAAGCAGCGTACCGTGGCCCGGTCGTCTACTGAGGCTGAGTACAAGGCTTTGGCTGATGTGTCTGCTGAGGTTACTTGGTTGGTTTCTCTTCTTCGTGAGCTTGGTCTTGGCTCGGCTGTGCCTCCCACTCTCTGGTGTGATAATTTGGGTGCCACCTACCTTTGTGCCAATCTGGTGTTCCATGCTCGCACAAAGCACGTGGAGATTGACTATCACTTTGTCCGTGATAAGGTTGCTAAGAAAGAGCTGCAGGTTCATTTCATATCCACGAAGGATCAGTTGGCTGACATCTTCACGAAGTTTCTCGCAAGTGCTCGGTTTGCTCTGTTGAGGGACGAGTGCTGGGAGTGTTAGGACTCTAGTGTTAGTCATTAGTTAGGAGTCTTACTTGGGTTAGTATTCATATATTACTTCTGTACTACACTACGTAGGTTAATCAATCTCAGACTATAATCTTCATCTTTATTACCACCGTAAGTCCGTAACATATATAAAAGTTGATCAGTTGGTTCAAAGTAACAAAACTATGGCGCCGATCAACTTAGCACATACACGCAAATTAAACTGACGGATAGATTTACATGAAAGGATTATTAAATAAATAACGTAGGTTTGTTTAGCCGGTGCCGGTGAGGCCGAGGTCGTCCTTGTGGTCTTCCTTACCGGCGCCGAAAACCGGACCTCCTTTGCCGGCGGCATCTTTAACCTTGTCCTGAATCTTGTCGACCTCAATTCCCCTCTCGTCCTCGCGGGACCGGATGTCGAGTCGCGTCTTGTTCTCTTCCTGCGGAACCGACTCGTACGTTGTTGCGGTTCTCGACTCCTTTGGCTGCGCTCCTTGTGCTCCTGACATCTTCAATTCTGATCTTCTTCTTCAGTTCTTCCTATATAAACCTGCTTTAATTAATTTGCTTCCTCTTTTGAGTCTTCAATCACATATATGTAGTAACTATGTTACACGCATGCATATGCAGCCGCCGCCTCGCTCTACATACGAAACGCTGTGGATAATGGGGGAATGCGCCACGTAGCTAGGTCAAGGCTGCATGCATGCATGTGGCATGCAGATTAGGCTGCCACCAATCTACTACAAGTCTTAGTTGTAGTGCATATATAAATACACTCATCAATTTAAACAATCCAACTAAGTTGATCATATCGTTAAGACTTATCCATCACAAATATTTACAAATTTAACTTATTATTACTCAAAAAAATTGTTAACTGATTAGATGATTGACTTGGTTCAGTGCTACTTCGTAATATCTACAAATTTATGTAAAACATGTAATACTTTTTAACAGAATATAATATTTTACATATAAGATCTACAGAAAATATTACACGTCCCATAAAATGGTCTTATGCTCGTTCTCTCACAAAACTATCTGATCTGTTCATTCAAATAAGCATTTGCTGTTGGGAATTTTGTGGTATTACATGCGATGCAAAAGGAAAAAGGAGAAGAAAAAAACTGGCAATGAAAGCTTCTTTTGATTGTATCTGCACTACAGTTTTGTGCCTCCACCATCTGATATCAGAGATGCAGCAGCTGCGGCGGCGGTAGGAACCACCCCTGTTGAGTTGCCT
The DNA here is from genome assembly GCF_003576645.1 of Ipomoea triloba. NCBI lineage: Eukaryota > Viridiplantae > Streptophyta > Magnoliopsida > Solanales > Convolvulaceae > Ipomoea > Ipomoea triloba. Next base: position 1,411,045 of record NC_044918.1, read on the forward strand.
GGTTTTGACAAATGGAGGAGCCTGCCAATGCCCAATGGTGAACAAGCTAAGTAAACACCATTCACAAGATAATATGAAATAGTAGTATATACACCTCAACAGTGTCAAATAAAAGATTTAAAAGTATTAGATATCACCAAGAAATGGACAAGAATAGCGAAGAACTAGTAAATATAGATCTGGATAATGTCAGATAGTCGTTTCTTGGAAGAGTGATATTGTCAAAAACTCCCACATGGTATCACTGTATCACCATAAGGTTATAGTGCAAAGATGTGATAGACAATAGATACTCTATCAGGTTTTATATTGTTAATAAATAGACAGCAATCTCACATATATTAGATATTAAGAGCCAAAGTTATTCAAGAAAAAAAAGCTTGTAGCAAGTTTGATTGGGGTTTGTGTTTTTACTACTTTGAAACTGAGAATGGAAGGGGTACTTACGGTGCAAGATATTCACAAAATGATGATACAGCAGCAGCAACTTCTGAGTAGTTTTCGGATGATGAGGGTGCTGTCACTTCGACTAGCTGTATGCCCGGTGTTACAGGTACAGCCTCGTCTGTGGCATGCAGCTTCAGCATCTTATTTATCGACGACACTGTGACAGTTATCTGGGCACCTCTTTGGAAATGGAAGGCAAAACCAACTCTCAAGAGCTCGTGGTCTAGTTTATAGCCAAGTGAATTAAGAATCCGGAGTGCATTCTTGCTCACTTTACTTTCCACCACAGGCCTCACCAGGACTGAGATCTGTTCAGCACCGGCACCTCTCATTGCACCACCCACATGTCGAACAGTCCTGAGAATTGGTTTGAGCGGGAACTTAAAACAGTCTAAAAGCATGACTGATGAAAAACTGCAAGTCTTACCATGTGGGTTCAGGTTGTTCAAGATCACATATGAGGCGAATTTCCGAGGACACTAACCCTGAAAAATATGAAGTGAACTTTGTTAACAGAAAGTAAGGCTCTAGCCAAAAGTTTTGCAGGGAAAGAGCAAATAGTTAGAGTTCTGAGAAAAAATATAATGCTTTAACAGAGAGGGGTCGTGCACATGCAAAGTCATTCTATCAGAAACAGAATACTATCACAGTGAGGTCAATCATATGCACAGTAATATGTCAAATAATTAATACTGAGGTGAGTATACAGATTACAGCAAGTCATGCACTTTATGCAAACCTTCTAAATGTACAACCAAAAGAGAGAGAAATTAACCAAAGGTCAAAACTAACATAAAGTGGTAGACTGAAGCAATCAAGAAATAAATAGATGATAGCAAATGCCATTCCAGATTCAAGGCCACAGCAGTTAGAAAAGAAAGCAACATTCACCTAGGTTTGCAACGCTTTTGAGGCATAATTCATGTATGCATAGCCTTTCTTTACGAACACCACAAAGTCCGTGAAGTAGAATCTCAAGAGCCTCAACATGCTGCAAAGGAAATAAATGAATAAAATGAAGCACACAATGTGAGAAAATGAAGTGATGCCAGGAAAAATCTGAAACTAACCAGCACTAGTAGCCAAAACTTCAATAAATGTGATGTCTTATACAATTGTTACTAAGCATGGTCAATTCCATGTACCACAACACAGATATCAGCCTCTTTCAAAACCATTCCTTAATACCCCCCAAGCACAATTATCACTCCATCAATCATAGGATGGCATGTAGGGCCGGTTTAGTATGAAAATTGTTTTCCATTTTCATTTTCTAATTTTCCATTTTTCCTACTCTTTCCTTTTCCAAATGGAAAAACAACCCAATTTTTTTTTTTTGGGCTGCCCAAAAATCTCCAACCTTGTACATGTTCTCTACCATTTCCTCCCTCAGCCAACTCACCTCCCCCCCTCTCTCTCTTAGCGCCCTTAACTCCTACTCTCTTCTCTCTCAAATCTCCTCTCCCTCATATTTTCTCTCTCTCAATCTCCCCACTCTCTTGTATCTCAATTGAAGGAGAAGGTGGTCATATCTCAACTCTCCTCCATTGTCATCCTAACTTAGATTCAGAAGGTGATCTCTCTCCTCTTCTCTTTTGCCATAAGACTTGAGAACAAAAAACAAAGAGAGAGATTTAAAATAAATAAATAAAAAGAAGCTAAAGCTAGGAAATGGAGAGCCATGTTTTCCATTTGGAAAACCCAAAAATAAAATGTTGCTTTTGAACTTTGTGAAGGAAATTGGAAAACATGGGCATTGTTCATCCCTTTGGAGAGAATTTGTTGAACACATTTTCTGTTTATCCAAAAATTTTCTCCAATTTTCCAAGGTTACTAAATACACCGGTGTCTTTCCTTTAATCCCAAGGCATCTTTTCCGCAATCCCAGCCTTCACTCCGCCAAAATTGGAGATGCATCCATGAATTCTTCCTTAGCCATCACGTTTTACCTCCCATAAAACTAATCAGAGCATCAACATACATTACTACGCAATATTTATGATAAACGATAAAGCAGTCCATAGCGCAATGCTCAAATTTTCCCAACTTAAGACTCCATTATTTATTAGGGTCCAACAGACAGCTCAATCATAAATAGCACCACACTGACCAAAACTCCCAGAGCTAAAGCAAATTCGAAATCAACAAGGAAAAGGCTTATCCATCTAAAACACTACATGATTTATGCATAGCCACAGAGAAACAGGGAACTTAAGATCCCAAAAATCACACAAAATTGATACTAAAATTATCAGTTATATGGCAGCCACTGAAACTCAACTATAGCACTGCTTGACTTAGAACACTGAAAATGCAATTCGGTGGAGCGAATTCCATAAAATACTTATACAGAACTTAATAAATAAAAATGAAAGAAAAATTATTTGCATAATCCAGCTCAAAAAAGAAGCTTACTTGCGTCTCGATAATTCCCTGAACTACGCACTCCATTCTCAGTCACCGAGACCCGAACAGTCTGATTAATTGGAAAAGTAAATACTTTTAATCAAAAAATTAAAGGAGTAAACTACAGGTTTAGGAAATGAGAGTTCTTGCAGAATTACCCGCCCTAGCAGTGCGTTGATCGGACTGTTTCGAAAGCTTATTTGATTCCAGTGAGAAGAGGAAGAAAAGTCAGTTAGAGGTAATGGGCCTGTCCTCTCAGAGTCCATACCTGTTTCTCTGCTCAATCTCAAGCCCAGGCCCAAATTCTGATAAGCCCAGCCCACAGCGGACATTTTGGCAAATTATTCTATGAACTCGGGTCCAAAATACACAATTCACATACTGAATGTTCACAATTTATATATTGGATGTTCACAACTGAATTTTTATAATTTACATACTAAATGCTCACAATTCAAATTATGAACATTCATATGTAAATGGACACAAGTCCATGGAATAATTATTTAGACATTTTCATAAAGATTTCTACACAAGTATGGATGAGAAGAATTGCATTTGTTATATCATAAACTAGGATCCATTTTACATTGTGGACTCATGTTTAAAAATTATGTGTCTGCAGTTTACATATTTTGTACATGCAGTTAACAGTTTATGCATCTGTAAGCATGTAAAAATATTAACTACAAACACATAATATGTTAACAACAAACACATAATATGTACAAAATATATTAACTGCAGATACATAATCTAAAGGTTATTTTGGAGGTAGACCATGGTCTACGGTATAATTTGTAGAAGAATTGCATTCTAATTCTGATAGTCCTACCGCTTCTGTCTTTAAAATTTATGTGAATTAGATTAATTGCAAGATGTATCGCAATACAGTCCATAGATTTCTCAAATGTTTGTATATTGATACATTATATAGTAGTTGACAACGGGACGTATACTGTATACATTTGATCAAGTGATTGTTTGAGATTAAATAAAGGAGAAAACTCTTTTATTATCTATTTACTCATGGAGTATTAATTTTTGGGTAAACCGTATATAACTAGATTCAAGTATAAATCACTAGTTGCATGTACATGCACCGTGGCACATTTATTGCAACTGTCACGTCAGGTTATATACAGTATTAAATTGGTACGGAATCATTCGTACTTAAATGCCGACAGTAGTTGAAGTTAGTTTACTATCATTTCAACATTATTGACCACTCCTGCAGATTGTACAACCAAATGAGTAGAAAAGAAATAAATAACCAGGACTTAGTGTAATTGGTTCATCGTTGATTTAAAAAGGTCATGATTGAAGGTGATAGTATGGAGTTTTGAATCCCAATATCTCATTAGAAACATGTATAGGAAAAAGTCTATGAATGATGGAATGTCTGAATTAGATCCCTTGTGTACATATGAAGACTAGGATCTAACCGATAGGTTGATTATATGACTCGCAATTTATCTCCGCAGTGACTCTAAGAGCAGGGTCCTGCGGGATTAAGTTATAAAAAATAAATAAATAAATAAAACAAAAAAAGAGAGCCTATTTGTTACTATTCAAATGTGTGTTTTGGGTGAAATCTACCTTATGACCCTAGCTGGTAAATGATCATCACAAGAGCATAAACCATTATAGGTTGTCCATAACTGATTGATTCAAACTAGGCTATTAAGTATATATTTTCCATGAGAAGTCGAACTTAAAACTTTTATAGTTACGAAGCCAATTACTCGACCAACACCATAGATTTCTTCTGTATGATTTAAGAACTATTATAGATAAGTCAAGTTTACCTAGTGAACTATTAGTCTCACTATAAAAGACTAAGAGGTTTTAACTCTAGATTCAAATCATCTAACTTTTCAATATATAATATGGATCTGATCTATACAACCAAAAACAAAAACAAAATAAAACCTCATCAAAACCTTTCAATGTTCCAAGACTATGATATACTTACTATACACCTTAAAACTAAACAACCTTACACTTATACAGTCCTTCCTCACAATTCTTGATTTTGTGCTGTATACTGAAACAACATTCCCCTCTACCTCGGACCGGAGAGCTCCATCGCTTGTGCAAGCAACGATGAATCGACTGTAAGGTCAGAGAATCGATCCGATGAGGAGAGCTCTTGGATCTTGTACTTACTGGGCTCTACTTTCTGGGATGCTTCCCAGCTCTCTGCAAGCCCGTCGCCTTCTAGCATTCGAACCACCTCAGACATCTTCGGCCTGTGGCCCGGGACGTATTGGGTGCACAGCAATGCAACGCGCACCATTTCATCTAGCTCAATCCCGTCATAGCTGTTCTTCAGATCCTTGTCCACAAGCGCATCAAGTTGCTTCTCTTGATGAATTTTCTTTACCTGAACATGATAAAAAATGTACACTGTTGAGCATATAATATATAAATTAAATGTACTTTTAGTCGAGACAGAACACATCTGTTCTGGTCGATAGTAACTCACCCAGTCGAGCATGGCGCCTTTCTGGTTGGCTGCTTTGCCAAACTCTATGGCTCTCAGGCCTGTGATTAGTTCCAGCAGGAGGATTCCAAAGCCGAAAACATCTGTTTTTTCGGAGGATTGGCCTGTCGAAAGATATTCTGGGGCGATATGCCCGACAGTTCCTCGTACAGCTGTTGTAACATGAGAATCTTGGTGATCCAGAAGTTTTGCCAGCCCGAAATCTCCCACTACTGCTTCACAGTAGTCATCTAGTAGTATATTTGCAGCCTTCACATCCCTGTGGATAATCTTGGGATCACATTGTTCATGGAGGTATACTAGTCCCCTCGCAGCTCCTATCGCGATTCGTTTCCTCGTGCACCAGTCCAATACTGGCTTCACTGTGGGATTATAAGGATTAGATATCCATGTGAGGAAAATAAGGAATCAATTCATAGTACTTTGCTACCTTTGAGGCGAGAAGCGACGCTGCCATTGGACATGTAAGGGTAAACCAGAAGCTTTTCGGTTGCAGTCATGCAGAATCCCAACAACCTAAGAAGATTCCTGTGCACAGCGAGGCTGATCATCTCGATTTCGGTCTGGAATTGCTTCTCACCCCCGGCTGCACTCCCGTCTTTTAGTCTCTTCACGGCCACTGCAGTCCCATCCGGGAGATAGCCCTTGTAGACGTTCCCAAAACCGCCTTTTCCCAGGATGTTTTTGCTGCTGAAGTTGTTGGTTGCAGTCTGAAGCTGCTTGAACTGAAACCTCCTTAAATTCCCAAGGGAGATTTCTTCATGATCCCGGCCTAAATACGAACTTCGATTAATCAAACAAACACGATATAGTCACACATTAACTAACCAATTCAAGAATTAGGCCACCAACCTTTTGCATCAAACAATGTTTGCTGTTTTTGCCTCTGCCTTGACCACAGAAACAGCCCAATTCCAAGGAGGAGTGCACAGATGCACCCAAGGCTCGAGCCAAAGACGATTGCAAGCTTGTGGTTTTTCTCTTTTCTCGAAGTTAGAGCAGCTGGAAAACATTGATAATAACATAATCTAGTTTAACTTCAACCTGAAATTTCAGAAAATTAATGAAATTAAAACATCTTAGTTACTCTGACAATTTAGTACCTTCAGAACCATTCAATGTCATTGACATAGGCAGCAGCGTCGTTCCATGGCAGTGTGGTTCGGAGCCTGTGGCGCATATAAGAGGATTTCCAACAATGCTGCAAACATAAACCAAGAGAGCAGAAAGAACAGGATCAGATAACCTCAGATTTAATTTCTGAGAAAACTAGGAATCAATTAATTTGAATCCATAAATGAATCAGCTAGCTAGCTTACTTGATTGTCTTGGAAGGAAACCTTGGCACAGGTCCACTCAAATTATTGTATGATAAATCCCTGAATTAGAAGACAAGAAACCGAGGTTTAGCAAACAAGGCAATGAGAATGCAGGTAGCTAAGCCAAGAATCGAGAGATTTACACGAGAGAAAGCTGAGTCATGTTTGTCAGCGACGCTGGGATTTCTCCCCGCAGACTGTTATTGTTGAGCCTCCTAATCCAAGAAACAATGTAAACATATAAACGTTCGTTCGATCAAAGTTGTTGAAAACGAAGAGAACGAACCATTACAATTCTACTCAGAAATGTTTGGTTGTCAAGTGCTTACAAGTACTTGAGGCCTTTCAAATGTCCCAAAGGAGGGATTTCACCAGTGAAGATGTTATTAGAGAGATCAAGTGTGTGAAGATTCGAGAGGCGATTAATCTCTACTGGGATTGATCCTGTTATGTTGTTGCTCTGCAAGAGTCTGTCAAAACCACACTATATTTGAACACCAGAATGATAAAAAAGAAGCCATTTTTAAACATTTTATTTACTGATTTCTTTAACATTTCTGAGCCAAGAACTTACATGATCTGGAGATTTGTCAAATTCCCAATGCTTGGAGAAAGAGTTCCGGACAAATACTGGCTGGGAGTTCCCCTGCACAACACACCCTATCACCTACATTAGTACACTTTAATTTCTTGATCTTCATTTCAGATTTGCAGGCAAGAATTTAAGGTTGTCTGTAAATAAATGGGGTTTTTTTTTTTTCTTGATTAAACTTACAGTCCAATAACCAGACTCTCTGCAGAACAAGTGACCATAGTCCAGCTACATGGATCAACAGCATCCCCATCCCAATTATCAAGAACACCATGGGGATCCTTTAGAGCAGCTTTTATCCCCATTAAAGCTTGCACTAAACACAGAAAGGAAAACCCAAGATTATATATATTTTTCTTATTGATTTCAATATTTGAAGCAGATTATGCAAGATTCAATCAAAAGAAACAATGTTTACCTTCAAAGTTCACACCTTTAGGGGACAACACACTAACTGCAGAGCCCAGAAAATACAGAAACAGAAATACCAGAGACCAATAATACAAACCCTTTGCTTCTCTCCTCATCTCCACTCAATGATTATCCAGAAAACAGAAGCCAAAGCCTTGCAGAAGCTACAGTGTTATGAACTCAGTGAGTCATCCCTCCTTCAAATGAGGGTTTTGAGGAATCTGGGAGTCTCAAACAATCTTAGCATTCTAAGCATGTCAGTAACTCCATTATACTGCTATCTTTATCAGACCCAAGAAGAGAAAAAGAAAAGAAAAAAGCAGTCTGTGTAAAAAGAGAACCAGCATGCCTGTCATTGGGACAGTGGTCTATTGTAAGGAAAAACATTATATATTATTATCCCAAAGTTCTTTTTGGCAATTTCAGTAACTTTTTCTTTTCCTTTTATCTTCAATAAAGCATATTATATTCCTCAGCAGCATTATACCCACTAATGCTTATTTGTTTAACATCATTCTAATCTAATTCAAAACTTGTTACTAGCTAGGGGGATATCAAGAAAATCCCTTTTACAGTCTTGTGTGTCTGATTGTCTGTCCAGCTTTATAGTTGGATGGTCTGATGCTTTGATACATACTTTGTCATCTTGTTCAAGAATGCATTATTGTAATGCATGTACTGTGTGTGATACTACCTCTCTCAAATATGTAATATTTTTAACGAAAATGTAATACTTTAATTTGTAATACAACGAAAATAAACCAAAAGACTAATATATAGTTAGATAAATCGTGACAACACCACAATAATAAGATCCTCAAATAACAGGAGTTGCAGTACTTCGACCCTGAGCTCAAGAACATGAAACCCTAGCTGAGTGACCTCATCACAATAATTAGATATTGTCGTGCTAGCACATCTATTTGTGCTTTTACTGAATTAATCCAATCATGACTTATTATATTTAGTGAAAACTTAAAACGGTCTTAACCAAGTTTCCGTAAAATATATATATGAGAAAAAGAATGCCCTTATGGGCAATATATACACTGGTAGTTAGATTGTTTATAGATGCAATAACCAAAAAAAAGTTTAAGGTAAAACAAAAACATTGAACAGTGGTTTTCATTTTCAAGAGGGAATCCAACATTCTCTGAGTTTGGCCATTCAACAAAAACCCAAAATGGTAATCTTATTTTAAACGAAGATGAGAGAATGTGAGAATCTCGAGGTAAAATTAATGGGTGGAGATTGATGATTATTGATCCCTTCCAGGGTCCCATGATAAAAAACCGTGTCTCATGATAAAAGGAATCTTTGTAGGCTATCACTACGGTAATATAATTATTCATGTTTAGCAACTCTTTTACTTGGGTTGGGAGAATCTTTTTAGTCATAACTTACTATATTCAAATTACACTATACGTTAATTACTTAATTATAAGTATTTAAAAGATATTTTAAAAACTCATTTGGTGTATATGAGATGATACAAATCCCTTCTAATTTAACCATGTCTTGAGTTTGAGTTTGAATATAATAGTTATATATAAAACCCCATAAAAGGCTAAAGACCTGGTCAAACGACATAGTTGTGGCTCTTCCAAGCGAGAGGTCACAGGTCTTCTTTGTGCTTCAGTAGGTTGAGAAAGTATGTATGAACAAATACTATATTGTAATGGAGTCAATAGTATGTACTAAAAAAAAACCCCATAAAAGAATTCTAATTCAATGTTGAATTGGAGAAAAAATTGGCCGTCAAGACATTTTTGCCCTTGTACTGTTAAGTTACACAAGGGTATTTCAGTCATTATATCATTTCAGTCATACCAAACAATATAATTTGAATTTCTAATTTATTCGCATCTTATTCCTTTCCCATCGAATTACAATTCGTTTTTCCATAATTCTCTCATTCCAACCAAACGCCATGTCACCCTATAAAAGAGTGTGTCTTATTATATGTTACTCGGCAATCGACATAATATGATTAGTTTTGGTGTGTCTAAACACAATAAATGTACAGGCTTCAATTAGGGAGTGTTTGGAAAGACATAAACCAAATTGTCAAAAGTAATAAACAGTATATAATAAAAAGCAAAAGCTGACATGCATCCTCACGCCACCTTCTCCCTTTGGTTTAATGAGTAGACATTATGATTCCCATCTTTCAAATTCTGTTTACTGATGGATGGAGAAAGCCAGGAATCACACCAGACATTATCCAAACACACCTCCCAACTTTTCTTTCTTCTTTGATCCCAGATTAGAACCACCTCAAAAATAACGATACAACCAGCGTCCTTTAACCTTAACAAAATTAAAGAAAAGTCGTCATGATAGTGCATAAATGTGTGATCAGTGTTTTTAGAATGTTTGATCTATAGTTGTAATGAATATTTCACTTTATTTTAAACAAACATTAAAAAGAAACACTAATTTATGAGGACAATACACATGAGAGTGTACTGTTTTTTTAAAATGTAATATCACATTCAGTATCTCCACCACTGTAAGACTAATTCAGATTTGACATGAGACACATCAGTAAAAAGTTTGACTCTTTGTCCAAGGGAAATCTGTACGACTAGCCAATAACTCTTTAATATGACGTACCTTTTATCATAATCAAACTTCACCTTCTTTTTTTTTTAAACCCAAACTTCACCTTCTAATTACCTTAGAATTTCAAATTCATGTGGTCAATATATATCATTCAAATGTATTTTAATACAATTTAAATAAGCAAACATTTTGCTTGGTTGATGGGCTATATTAGAGTAATAACTACTTTGCATAAGCATGCTGGAAAAAATTGACAAAACAGGAAGAAAAAAGGCTACAAACAGGAAGAAAAATTGACAAAACACAAGGAAAAACCAACGTACATTAATATCAAGAAAATGACAAACAAGCCCAGTGAAGGGAATTGGATTTGAAACACAGCTGTAAATTATTGTCTCTTTCTTGTTGTTCACCTCACCCCTATGGCTAAGAACAATAAAATAGAGCACTGAATAGCCAGTGGAATGAACGGGGTATAATTCTCATATTAGAATGTCAGAAGTTCAATTTTTGGTATACAAAGAAACAGAATTTATCTAATGCATACATTTGAATAATACTGAATGCGGAATTTCCTTCATCATATAAAAGAAGAAATAAGAAATGAAAAAAGAAAAAGATGCATTCCATTAGTGTATGTTTGGGGACCATTAATTTGTAAACTAAGATTTGGAGAATCCTAGATAGGGATTCATCTTCTGTCGGCCCGGTCTTCACGTGTTAATTCCTTTTCAAAAACCCCCTTAAAACTTATCAATTATCATTTAGTAATCTCAAGATTATCGAGACCAAAATGTAAAAAGGGAAATAAACTATCAACCCAAAATTTAAATAATAATAGTTATACCATGAACCTGGATCTACCTTGCAAGGTAAATTCGTGTCCATTTACATACTGAATGTTCACAATTTGAATCGTGAACATTCAGTATGTAAATTGTGAGCATTCAGTACATAAATTATGAATATTTAATATGTAAATTGTGTATTTTAAACCCAAGTATACCTTGCACCCGGATCTACAGAATAATTTGTCAAATTTAAAACCAAAAAAAAAAAACATATTAAACATTCTAATCTATCATTTTCAAGGTATTATTATTTTATAGGGATTGAGCTTCTTTTTGAGTACTACTGTTACAATGCAGTATATGTTATATAACCTACCGAAGGACAAAGAGTCAATATCTTCTTCATTGAGACGTGAACTCACCCCTTTCATATGAAAGTGCAACCGGATGCCACTAGACTACAAGGTCTTGGCGTGCTAAGCTTCTTTAGTTCATCTAGATCGATATAACCATTAGATAGAGTAGTTTACTCAAATAATTAGAGAGTTAAAAAAACATGAAAGGAGATTAAAACAATACAATTTTGTTCATACCAAGGAAATAAGAAAAGCTAAAAAGAATTCGTAAATTTGGCTATAATTACACCGGCAACATGCTAAAAGCCTTGTGATCGATCAACATAACTGTGACTTCTCAAATTAGAGGTCTTAGGTTAATTAGGTCGGCCTAGAGCAGTCTAGGAACACTCCAAAATTTTGCAAATCTAACCAAAAAATTATCAACATAGCAACCAAAATCTAGCCCCCTCAACATTTCTAAATCTAACCGAAAATTATCAATATCAACAAACAGAATTGGCTTAATTTTTAATCTCAAGATCTCTTATAGAGTCTAGTATAGCTAGCATGTGGAAACAGTACATTTTGTTTAAAAATGCCATTGAAAACTCAAACCATCATTTCATCCCTCTGATCTGCAAGTAACATTATATTCCATCTCCACTATCTATCTAGCCTGGAGTTTGGTCCCATCCATCTGATCTGCAAGTAAGAAAAAAAGCAATCATCTTTCATGCACGTATAGTAGTACTGCAACAAAAACTGCACATACTATACCACTGAGTAATCCAATCCAATGCCAAGTCGATGTGTACTATGAAAGGTTTTGTCTAATAAGGAGATGAAAGGTTTTGTCCAATAAAAGTCCAAACCTGTCATTTTCATTTGGGAGACAAACCATTTGTGGTACAAACAACTGTAGGAAGACATTTGGGATTTCTGCTGCATTGATGGTCTGCAGCTATTTAAGGACCTCAACCTCTCACTGCTCAAACATTCAGTCTCATACACCATCCAGAGAGTATAGAGTAAAAGTGAGGGAAAAATACAGTTCACTCAAGCAAAGGCAGCACTCAGCACAGTTCATTCAGGCAACAACAAACACCAACTATGGCTGGAGGTTAGATCCTATATTATTCAGTTTTAATCTTACATACTAATCATCACAAGTTGATAATCATCCCAGGCCACCCAGTTTTGTCGTGTTGCCATCCAATGTAAAAGAGCATCCATCACTTGTCTATATAAATCAATCTCCTTTCCAGCTTTAATGTTTTTTAACCCTATCCTCTCTATAGAATAAGTGTATAATATATGTATATATGTACAGACCAATATGTGGTTTAATTTAATTTGTGTGTGTATATATATATGTCCTTACATATTCAGGAATAAGAACAAAATATATGAATCGTCACGTTCATGGCGTTTTGCTCATTGTTAGGTCTCACTCAGTACATGCCAACTGCTATCTATATTCAGTGTATAGTAATAGACTAAGCTCAATATATATATTGTAGCTCCTTGTTTCTAAAAAAAAATAAGAGTCATTTCCATTTTTAATCCTACTGTTATTGGGGCATTGCCAATTTTAGTTCTCTTCATTAATTTTTGCCACATTGCGGCCAGTCTTATTTAGTCATTGCCACTTTTAGTCCACGGTTAAAATTTTTGTCAAATAACCGTCCAAAACAAGGGTATTTTGGTCTTTTCATGCTTTCATCATCTCCTTTACCCTGTGTAGTGGTTTTCCTTACACATTTTTATCCAATGAAGAGGTCCGGCGAAAGTCATGGCTTTGTAATGTGGCTCACATGGCTTTCGTCGGACCTCTTCATTGGATGAAAATGGGAAGTTAATTCCCAAAATGGTCATCCGACTATGACCTTTTCACAATTTAGTAACTCGACTTTCAATTGCACCCAATGTGATCCTCCAACTATTGAAAATTAAGCCAATATGGTTTTCTGTTAGTTTTTCCGTGAAATGAACGTTAAAAACGAGGGTAAAAATGGAATTTCAGTTCCAACACCCATCTACCCAGCAAATTTCCGGCTACTACAATCACAGCCCCTACTTCTCGGCCGCGACCTTTACCAACTTGCCGGCTACGCAACTCCCACTCGGTTGCCGGCGACGAACTCTTCATCGCCATCACCAGCTACACTAGCGACAAGCAGCGAGAAGCCAGACTGCCAGAGTCATCGATGATGAACTCTTCATCGCCTTCTCCAAGAGCATTGTTGCGAGTCCAAAAATTCAACTAGCGAAGGTGCATCACCATCTCCGGGCGCCTCTTGCTGGAACAGCCAGCCGTTCTTTACTGGTTCCTGTTGATCGCCTCAACACACAGACAGAGAAGATGACTCCTCACGGGAAATCGCAAATGAGAAGAAGATCGATCAGAGTGAAGCTTGAAGCTCCCTAGCAGAGTTTGGTGAAGGAGAAAGATGTCGCACAGGAAGTTTGAGCACCTAAGGCATGGCTCACTCGGCTTTCTTCCCAGAAAGCGTGCTTCTCGCCAAAGGGGAAAGGTGAAGGCATTTCCCAAGGATGATGCCTCCGAACCATGCAAGCTGATTGCATTCTTGTCAAAGCTAGAATGACTCATATTGTCAAAGAAGTAGAGAAACCTGGATTCAAACTTCACAAGAAGGAGACCTGTGAGACTGTGACAATCATTGAGACACCTACAATTGTAGTTGTTGGAGTTGAAGCACATGGGACGAAGGACATTGAAGCACAGAATGAAGATGAAGAAATATGCATGTGTCATTCGTGTGTTGGTTCACACCCAGGCCGGTACTCATGCATTCTCAATATTGTCAAACAACTCCATTCGACTTTTTTTTTTTTTTTTAGCGAGAGTGTTATATTAACTATGCCATTTGCTTTTAGTATACACCCATAGCTTTATAAACATTCTCATGATAAACTATTTTCTGTTAATATTATCCTGTGCAGATAAGGAAAATGAAGGGGCTGAAGCAGAAGAAGGCTCATTTGATGGAATTCCAGGTTAATGGTGGGACAATTGCACAGAAGGTTGACTACGCATATGGTTTCTTTGAGAAGCATGTGCCAGTTGACGCTATTCTCCAGAAGGATGAGATAATTTATATCATTGGTGTCACTCGTCTTGCACGTAAAACTCATAGAGTTCTTCGTAAAGTTGCTTGTATTGGTGTTTGGCATCCAGCTAGAGTTTCATTCACAGTTGCCTGTGCTGGTCAAAATGGATACCATCACCGAACTGAGATGAACAAAAAGATTTATAAGCTTGGCAAGGCGGGGCAAGAGTCGCATGCAACCATAACTGAGTTTGACAAGTTATTACACTAGAATTAGATTATTTCACTCTGTTTGTTATTCCCCTGTAATGCTTACAATTTTCTATTATGATACAGGACTGAGAAAGACATCACTCCCATGGGTGATTTTCCGGCGTGAAGATGCGACGAACAAAAAAATAACGGACGGCGTTAGTCTCGGCTCATCCGCGAGTTTAGGTGCTTCAGCCTCTTCGCCGGTCTCGCAATTGCAGGCTCCGACTTTCTCTGTTCACGTTTGGAGCGAGGTCGTGTTGTTCCAGTGGCTTGAGACGGGCACCAGAGTTTCTTCGTCATTTGCAGAGATGAAATAGGTGGATGAAGAAGCTGAAATTCCATTTTTGTCCTCATTTTTTACGACCAACTAACGGAAGACCATTTTGGCTTAATTTTCAATAGTTGGAGGACCACATTGAGTGCAATTGAAAGTCGAATTACTAAATTGAGAAAAGGTCATAGTCGGAGGACCATTTTGGGAATTAACTCTGAAAATGGGTAAGGAAAACCACTACAAAGGGTCAAGGAGATGACCAAAGCATGAAAAGACAAAAAATATCCCTATTTTGGACGGCCATTTGACGAAAATTTCAACGGTGGACTAAAAGTGGCAATGACTAAATAAGACTGGCCGCAATGTGGCAAAAATTAATGAAGTGGACTAAAATTGGCAATGCCCCAATAATAATAGGACCAAAAATGGAAATGACTCAAAAAATAATAATGTAGCTCCTTACTCCATGGTGATTGAATCTAACTCGCTTAACTATAAGGATATTGTTGATTTTATGACAGTGAGTTAAAGGCGGATCATGGATGAACTCCTCTCCCCCACCTACCCATTAAGGTATCTTTAATAGGAGATGGATAAATTAAAACTTCTCTGATTCACTTAAATAAAAAGATGATGAGGAACCAACAATGTACCCCAACAACCTAGCTCCGTGCTTAGATGTAGTAGCAAAGTGGCAGATCGGCCACTTTCTTGTGGTTTTAGGGCATCACTAGTAACAGATATGATTTTTTAGACAAAAATTGTCAACATGAAAGAGAGAGAAGAAAGAGAAGGTGGGAGTCCTCATGCAAAGGAAGGGGATTTTGCATAAATGTGGGACCCACTGTTTAGACTTGCCATTCGCGTCACACGGGCGTGGCTGTCACCACTGCGCCTAGCCAGGACACGTTATTGTCCATGTTTAGACTTTAATTTTTTTTTTCTATTTTATCTTCCCTCTAATCTTTTCTTTCCTAATCACATTTACAAAAATTTCTCAAAAAAAATCTCACTATTAAGGATGTCCTTACTTAAGAAGGGCAACATTGTGAATAGGTTTAGGGTTTAGGGCATTGAGTTTTATGGCGGTGGGTCAAAGACTGGCCTATATTATCAGTTGAGGATCTACCAAGGGGCATGGCTGACGTCAAGGACCCTAGCCATGGATGAGCTCCTCTTCCTACCCATCATTGTGTCCTAACAGGTGGCAGATAATTGTTGGCCACTTTCTTGTGGTTTCAAGCAAAAGACCAGGATCGTCATTAGTCTTCTGATCTTCATCACTTGCTCATATCATGGAGCCGCACCTTCTGCCCTGGCCTGCATTTGCTGTATGTCCACCCTATTATATAAAAACCCCCATCATTTTAGAAACAATAAATTTTATCTATACATACACCTAAATAATTCTAAGATGCCGACCGATCCATATAAAACTAAATGTCTTTTTTGAATGGTATGTACCTGATATAAATCCAGACAATAAGGGTCTGTTTCCTGACAGAAAACTGTTTTCGGTTTTCTGTTTTTCAATTTTTCAATTTTCATTCTTTATTTTTCATTTTCTGTTTTCTGTTTAGAAAACTTGTTTACTAACACTTATTTTTTCAAATTTATGTTTTCAAGTTAACGTTATAAAATTAACAATAAGTTTAATTTCGAGTTATTTTTAGACCTTATATTTAAAATATTTTAAAATATATTTGGTTTAAATAGAATAAATATATATTTTACTTTGAAGTCCAATATATGTAAAAAAAAAAATTTACATTTGATATCCGGACCAAATTTATATATGTATATAACATAAATAAAATTATATTTGAACCAATAACCTATTAAGTTCACACAAAATTTAGTTTAGATAATATTAATATTTTTTGAGCTAATATTTAAAATATGTTTGGACATATTCATTTGAATGACATGTATGTAATATATAATTTTAATTTTGAATTCTAATATAGTAATATATGTGTGAAATTTCGATGTCTGATATTTGGACCAAAACCAATAATCAATTGAGTCCAATCAAAATATAAGTGTGGTATAGATTTCAATTTTTAATTTAGATCATGTGAATGATGTATAATTTTAAGCATAATCAAATAAGTTATGTTTAAATAAATAATGTAAATAGAAAAGATACAAGATGATGATAAGTAAAAGAAGATGATAATAAATGTAATCATAGTAATGAATAAATATGTAAGTAGATAATGGTGAGAATGTGGTTATAATGACATATATGTAAGTAGATAATGGTGAGAATGTGGTTATAATGACATATATGTAAGTAGATAATGGTGAGAATGTGGTTATAATGACATATAATCTAATAGATGATAGCTGATTCTGTTTTCAGTTTTCTAGAAAACTGAAAAATTATTTCCTGTTTTCAAAATGGAAAACTGTGTAGATAATGGTGAGAATGTGGTTATAATGACATATAATCTAATAGATGATAGTTGATTCTGTTTTCAGTTTTCTAGAAAACTGAAAAATTATTTCCTGTTTTCAAAATGGAAAACTGTGCTAATAAACATGTTTTCTGTTTTCTGTTTTCCAGTTTTCAAAATTTCCAGAAAACTGAAAAATTATTTCCTGTTTTCAAAATGGAAAACTGTGCTAGTAAACATGTTTTCTGTTTTCCAGTTTTCAAAATTTCCAGAAAATTAGAAAAAATTTCCAGAGTAAACACACCCTAACATTTCTCTCATATATATGAAATGATGTGTTACATTAATCAATGTGGTTAAACAATATTTATATAATATTAAGTTTAATATTATTAGCATACAATATTTATATATTTAGAAACAATATTTATATAATCTTTTCAAAAAAAAAAAAAAAACTACATTTAAAAGTGCAGCCTATTAAAGTCCTATGGCAAATACAATAACTTGATAGGCAAATACGAATATATGGGTGACATGTCATGAAGTCAATGAATGGACATACAATCATTTTTTTTCTTGTTTCAAATTTTGATATTTTAATTTTTGGGGTAAGTTTATTGTGCCTAGTAGGAATTACCTTGATTTTTTGTGAAAATAAGGAATATTTTCTTTATATTTTATTTAAAATACTGAATTAACATTAAAAATTCAAGTAAAAATATAGTGTTAATTACTATGTAGTATAACCATTGCATTGCGATGGGAGAAACGCCATGACGATATACGTGGGACACAACTCAACAAGACAAGAAGCAAGAATTAAACATGGATTAAGGAAGAAATAGATGAGGAATATAATCCTTTATATTGTATTATTTAAACGGAAACAATCAACAGATCCACAGTTGTGAATGACATGCAAACTCCCTCCACAAGTAACCCACACCATTACACCACAGATAGACACTTTATTAATTGCAGTCCTTAGTCCATAAAATGTATGCAAAAAATCATGCTGGGAAGAAGGGGAGATCGAGAAACTATGCAGTACTGTTTCTTCCCCCTTCCTCATCTTCACTTTCACTCCAACAGCAATTCAGGGTAGACCTAGGAGATCCACAGCTCACGGCGGATGAATAAGTGAAGCTGCAGTACATGATTGATCCTCCATTGCCAAGTGCCTTGCAGCTCATATCGTCAGACACGTATCCTTTCACATCCAGATTGAACACAGAGCCGAGCTCTGCTCCAGTAGAGTCGCTATGCAAAGCAACAGAAAAGTCTGCAGGTTTGAAGCAGGCCAACACCCTCTCGACGAGTGCGTTCAAGCTCAAAGTCCTGAAATCATACCCCACTGATTCAAAGCTTGCATAGCTGAAACCGTCTTCTGGTGTCACGTGAATCGTGGAGATTGCAGCTCCCTCGATGGCGTTCATTGAGTAGCCACAAGGGTCGAAGTCGAAATCACAAATCTCTGATTCGGGGAGAATGTCTCTAATGCCTGAAACTTGGGTCATAAAGGCTGCAGAACTTGAATCAGTTTTGTAAAAGACAGAGGCACTCTTGCTGTCCAGACCAGTCATGCACATTTCAAGAGTATAGATGGGGTGATCATCATCTGCAGATTCTGCAGATGCAGAGTAGACATGCCATTGCTGTTGTGGGTCAACACCACCCATAACATAGGCTTTGCTACCCGAACCAAGTTCACCAAAATAGCCATCGAGTACACTTACTTCTTCAGAGAAATCACGGTGTGGAAACGACTGAGCCCCGGGAAAGATAAACGTTCCACGAGTATACCTCACCGATTTCACTTTCAGATCAAGCCCATCAGCCAGCTCAAGGATGGGAGGAATTGAGAGAAGCAGTTTTGTGGTGCCACAAGTTTTGATTATAATCTTGTGTGGGTACACAAACAGGCTAGATTCAGAAAGGACATAAGAGTCAACTTCATCGTTTGCCAACGACGAGACAATGGTGCACTCAGCAGGCTTCAGAATTTTATCCAACTGCTCTTTGGACAATGATTGCAGGCCCTGGCCTTTGGGATTGGCAAAGATTTCAGGCTCAAAAAATGAGATCTCGAGCCTCTTTTCGTAACCTTCAAATCCGATTGCAGAGACTGGCAACGACATCTTGACTTGGACAAAAGGAGTGCTATTACAAATGAAAGAGACACAACGACAAGCAAAAAAAAAACAAAAAACAAAAAAACAGAAGTTCAAACTACTATTATTACTGAACCACTAATCGTGGTTATTGCAAATCACTGTAAACCACTATCAGGATGGCTTGCGGGTGCACTGCAAATATATAACAAAGAGAAGATTAGTCACAGAGTCCTTAACGATTCACTCTATTAGCAAAAAGAAACATTTAAAACATTGAACATCATAATTTGTTACACGGTAAAAACACTCACGTTGGAGTAAGCAGCAGATCTGAATTTCTTGATTCCACCGTGTGGGCGAACGTCCTCAACAGTGTATCCAAGGGGAGCTTCGTAAACTAAGGAAATATTACTACTAGATTTCTTGTTCCCACCTTTAGTCTCCATTAATAAATCATTCACGCTTACCTACCACATCAAATCATCAGAAATATAGATACAATCAGTAAGGGGAAAGGAAAACAATGCATCATGAAATACAGCCAACTATTAATGAATTCATGCACAAAAAAAGTACAATCTTTTCATGCTAAATGATTGATTGTAGTCCTGAAAATCTAACTCCACTCTATATGGAAGAACTTCACCTAAGTAAATGAAGTATGAAAAAAGAACATGCACATACATTATCAGATCATATTTGAAATATTTAATTTCCAAATCCCAAAACTATATATCAGAATGAATATACTACAGCTATTTATAAAGCAACTCTAAAACAATAATAGGAACTATCAAAACCAAATATACACAGGAAAAGTATGAGAGTCACATATACAACGAATTCAAAGATAGATGAACAAGTCAATATTCTAATACTTGAACCATGAAACCAAAATTGCATGGTTTTTACGAAAAATACTTAGCACAGTGATTAGAAAAACACATTGAAACCGTCTCAAAACGCTCCACATTGGATCAACAACGGAAAGATAATAACATTAATAAAAGAACAGATAGCACGAGCCAGAATAACTCAGAGAAATATAAATTTCAATCACAGAAATATTAATATTTGCAATCAAACTTTAGAGCATTGCATAAAGAAGAATCAAGAAACGCACTTAGATATATTATCATATAGGGGAATTTACGACGAAGCCGGACCCGCTGTTGAGTCTCCTTCCACTAAAGAGCTTCAATTATTATTAACCCTAGAAATAAACAATAACCTTTCAGATCAGAGATCAAATTTACGTGCAAATTAGAGACGATTAAATAAAGCAAAAACGGAATTAGAGAAGCCGAACCTAATGACGGAAAAGAGATCCGAATAACAGCTCGAATTTCGGATCTCTCACTCAAGCAGTAATCCTACGAATAAATGGAGTTTATGAAGGGAAGAAAACGCGAAGGATTGATGAATTGTTATTAGAGCGTACAAGGGGCGTGTGGAGGAACGTATTTAAGGGAAGTGTGTATATATAGTCCGTTGGGATGGCGCTTAGAAACACGTGTGGTAAAAGTGCGGTACCTGAAGCACGTACGTTAAAACTACGACACGTGTAATTTAATGATGAAAATTGCTTGAGTTTATTCGGACGAATAAAATCTGTCCACATGGAATTGTTATACTGTGGAGAGAGTTGTCAAACGAGTTTAGCTCGTCCTTTTTTGTGTATTTTTAGTATTGAAATTGTAAACTTTTAGAATATAAATTGTATTTCTAAGTTAAAACACATCAATTGTGTAGGTTAATCACAACTTTATTGTGCTATAACTTAAATGTGGAAGCACAAATAACAATGAACACATATAAATCAAATCAATAAATTAAACAATATTCATGATCATAGATTTTTAATTAAAACAATAATAAGGATTGAATACCTTAATCACCTAATGATATTAGAGACTAGAAAACTGGAGACTGGAAAATCTTGTATATTCGTTAGAGTTTTCCAAGATATTTATAAGATGTGATGAAACCCTATTTCAAGTGGAATGAGAAACCTCCTTTAAGAATAGAAATCCTTTTAGGAATGTGAAAACTGCTTTAAGAACTCATAACCTTTTCTAACACACATCTTTTAAGTTTTAACCATTGTATTTTAATAGATGGAAGAATTTTGCCCATTAATTCCACCTTTATACATCACTAATTATCACCGTGACCTTATGGAATTATATAACCTTTATTATAAGAATCAATGATAGAAATAAATTATTTCCAACATAATGTTGTGTGTTTGCAGTATACAAATTGTGAACATTTAGTATGTAAATTGTTAACATTCACATTATGCATTCGTAGTATACAAATTGTGAATTTTTAAAAGGGAAATTGTGAACATTTGATATATAAATATGAAGAAAAGGGTTTTAAAATATGATATTTAAATCCAACGAGAAGAAAAGAGAAAATTCGAGTCATGTGTATCTTACACGTTCCTTAAAACCGATTAACTACCTCTCGATGGTGATAGGGGCATTGTAGCGTCAGTCTCACAGGATAAAACAGATGACGATGACTTAATGTTTGAGTATTCAAACAAAAAGTCTAGCAAACAATAACAATGGGTGAGCACTTTGATTCCTTTTTAAGGAAATGTTGACAGAAATTTCGTGTAAGAAAGTAGTTGAGAGAAGAAGTGAGCACTCAAACAAAAAGTAAGTTCGGCGAACAATAACAACATGCGAGCACTTCAATTCCTTTTTTAAGGAAATGTTGGCAGAAATTTCGTGTAAGAGTTGAGAGAAGAAGATAGCTAGAAAAAACTCCTCATATTTGGACAGTTCAAAATCTACAGCAAGAAACAATATGCCAACAACAAGGAAGCCTTTTGGGATTTGATTTGCACCCTTGTGCGCTAAAGATAGTCTCTATATATGTTATACAATTCAATGTCCCTCTAAAAGGGTCTTATATATTTAGTAGTAAATTAAAAACTCTTTTCAACCCAATGTGAGACAAGTGTTTTTACAAAGTCTTTCCACCTACATTTTTTCAACTCAAATGGGTTCACTTTGATACTCAATTTATCACTCACTCATTATATATTCGTTTTGAGTGTACACTATATCAATTTTTTTGTCACACTACGAAAAACCCAAATCTAATCTGACTCGACCCAAATTGAAAGTGAACCTACATATATCTGTACCACAAAATATCCACTTAAATACCATTTTAAGCTACAAATTACAACATAGTTTTCGTAAATGTGACCAAAATTCTAATAACCGCATTCAAAGGTGTCTTGCATCCCATGTCATTTCTGTCTTGAACAAAAGCTTCACACCCAAAAAAAAACAAAACAAAACAAAACAAAAAAACAAAACAAAACAAAAAAAAACAAAAAAAACTAGCCCAAACTGTGGCCTTAGGCCGAGACCGGGGACAAAGATCAAGGCTAAAACCTTGTTGGGTCAAGGCGTCCTCTTCAAACATCAAACCTACCTACTAATAGTAATAACATATATGATTTTGTAAGTAAAATTTATTTACACAATATATTTATTTTAATTTACTTTTGATCATAATTTTAGACACAAGATAATCTTTTTAGGTATTATAATCTTCAGTACCTAAAACATTATAATTGTGATGTGACTTCCAACTGAAAATAGTTTGTGGAATCTTCTGGCGTAATTGTTTTGATCACTTCTCCATGTAGAATCTCTGCTACTTTGCCCAACAATCTGGCAATGATTTTGACATCCACCCCCAACGTTTACCAGTAACTTCAGTACTCTTCTAACCCCTTTCTTGTTGTTGGAATTGTAGAGCCTAACATCTTTTTCGGGTGGATAAAACATAACTTTTATACTAAAAAATTATGAGGTTTAATTATTGACAATATTTTTTAATTACACCCATCATAGGGTTGTGTAATTTAACGATTATTAAATATGAATCGTGTACATTCTCAAATAAAGACTACGAGTTTTTTTCGTCATTAAAAAAAGTATTATAGATCCCAGATTCTTTTTGAGTTCCTGCAATTTGGGTCAGAAAATGACTCCAGTATATTCCCACAACCAAACAATTCTTAGAGTTGGAGATACCCAAGCAATTGACAGGTCATCGTTATTAAAAATAATTATTCTATGTGTTCATACACAATAATTTCCTGGTGCACATGGAGGTGTGATCTGATCTGTACAGGCCGAGACAGTCTTATCTCATCCCATGAAAACCCCAATCATCAATTCAATGAATCTATATGTGTTTTGAGCATCGTATTTAAAGATCACGAGTATAATTTTTGTTAAGATTCTCACACAAAATTTTATAGCGTGATTTACTTTTATTGTGTAGTTTGAAGGTTATTGTACAATTTATTTAATACAAACCCTCAGGTAGTAACGGAATTTTCGTCGTCACAAAAAAACATATAGCATAATAATATCATTTTCATTCATTTTACTATATGTATATCTAACTATAGATTACAAGTTATATATGAACAGATACTACGATGTAACAAAGTCTAGTAATACTCAAAAAAAACAAAAAACAAAAAAAAAAAAAAAAACTAGAGCTTCCAAACAAAGCCACAATCTCTTAGGGCATTCTAGCTTACATTCTTGAAATGCATGTTGTGGCTGCTTCAATTCATTCATATATATATATATATATATAATTATAATTACATAAACACTAATGATAATCAAGACTGATTGTGGCTGGCCTAGGAATCTTGTCTTGTCTCTGCTAAAGAATAATTGATGCCAGCCTTCTTTTCAGCTCCTTCCTGGAAACAGAAAAGTAAGGGATCAACTTTCATCCGACATTAATTAACCTAAATAAATGTTTTTGAAACAGAGTTAAAACAAATGTGTTTGGTTAATTATATTATTACCTCATGAGTTGTCTGTCGAGAGATGAAGTTGATAAAAGCCCTCGGTTTTCTTCAGCTCTCCTTAGGAGATAAGGCATGATCTGGTCCACAGGTCCAAATGGCAAATACTTGCTGACCTGAAACCCTGCTTTTTTCAAACCAAAGGATAGACCTTCTGACATTCCATATAGCTGTGCGAATTGGAGCTTTTGATTGTCCCTTTTGATCCCCAAATCTGTTGCCTTGGTTGCAGCTAGCTTCCCTATCAGAGGAGATAAAACAAGCATCATTGGTTAGAGGTAGCCAAATCCCGAACCTAAGATGGAATAGGTCTCGGGAGCCCTTTTCAAAATCTAAAAATTTAGATAGTCTGATTGTAACTAGGTCTCAGCCTCTCAATCTTCCACATAACTAGACTAGGACTAATTTTTAGGTCCTAACCTCCCAAACACTCACGTAATTACACTACAATCAACCCTCTAGATCACAATTTCACAAACTTTCAAGTAACTAGACTAGGACTAGTCTTCTAGGTCATAGCCTCCTAAACTTCCACATAACTAGACTAGGACCAATCTTTTAGGTCCTAACCTCCTAAACGGCCACGGAATTAGACTAGGACCAACCCTCTAGGTCGATTTCCCAAATAACTAGAGTAGGACCCGGTCCCAGCCTCCCGAACTTCCACATAACTAAACTAGGACCAATCTTTTAGGTCCCAGCCCCCAAACGCCCACATAATTAGACTAGAATCAACCCTCTAGATCCCAACCTTCCAAATTTCCACGTAACTAGACTAGAACCAGTCCTCTAAGTCCCAGCCTCCCAAAACTTCCACGTGACTAGGACCAGTCCTTTATAAGATGATTACCGACCTTGAAAAATTTCAAATTTAAGATCCTAAATCCCTTCGATTGTGAAACAACCCAGCTAATTGAGTCTAAAGTCTCTAGTGAATCGAGATGACGTTCGTGTTTTCGTGTAATTGGACTATGATCAATTTTCTACAAAGTGTATATTCACCAATCAATCAAGAGTAAAGTAGGATACACATACCAGATTCAATATTGTGGGTGGCAAGAACAACTGCCCCACCAGAGCCAGCAGCAATCTCCTCAAGCATGAAAGAAGCGCAATCATTGAAACACTTGTGAGTGTGGTGAATGGTGTGGTGAATCGGAGACTCAGCGCCCAAAGCAGAAGCCAATCCACTCTCACTCGTCATATAAGCGCCCCTCACCAGCTTAAACCCCATAGGAACCCCCATCTTCCCCGCCGCCATTTTCACCCTCACCAATCTCTCTTTCGCGTCTCTCAAGTACGCCTGAATTGTCCCAAACACCAGAGGACCGTCGTCTTTATAGTACGAAACCGCTGCAGAATATGTAATGTAATCAATCGCGGGTTGGACCGTCGTGTCCTCTGCATCGATCACCAATGGAACCCCTGCCTCCAAACACGATTTGCAGATTTTCTGCAACCTTTCGTGGCCTAATTCAAGATCGCGCTCTTCTTCCTGGGTTAGAGGCTCTGGGGTTTTTGACGTGTGGTATAGAGCGCTGGAGTCTGATAAAACTGGAAGGCTCTTTTGCTTCCATGGGAGATTGAAAGCTGGATTCTTGTACTGCCATCTCAAGAAATCGCTTACTCGTTTCAGCAATCTTGGAGGACAGATTGCTGTAATCTTCAGTACCACGAAACTCACCTGTATGTGTATATATAAAACGCAGAAATGAGAATTAATGTAATGAGAAACGTGGGATCTTAGGAAATAGTACTATTGTAAAAATCAATCTAGGTGTCGGCCTAGGCACTACCGCTGAGTTAACTCGTCCATCTCAATTAGTTTAAGTGCCTGCCTAGGCATTAGGCCCTCCTAGACCGTGGTGATTTTCCTTGGCGCCTCTTTAGGGGATCGGTTGCTTAGACACTCGTCCATCTGGATCAGTCTAGACCCCTAAACCGTGGTGGTTTTCTTTAAGCACCCGCCCTAGCACCTAACTCAACTGAGTTACTCATTCATTTTGATCGAGTTGATCGAGTTAATTCGTCTCATCGATAGCACAGGACCTATTTTTTTATTTGCTACTGTGCTGGTAAATAAAGGAGGCATGAATATTACTTGAATATAATTTTTTTAAAAGTAATACTTAGTAAAAATCTATTTTTAAGCTACTAACTATTAGGTCAAGATTGGAGTAGGGGCCTCAAAATTTTGGGACCTGTGCTGTTGCAGAGCTTCCATGCCCTAAAATTCCTCGTCCGACTAACGCCCGTATTGTAACAATGGGATATAGAATAGCTTACCGGCGGTAGCGACTTGGCTGCGTCGACGGTTTGAAGGATATGATTCATGCTCCGATCACAGGACTCATTATCGTCGGCGTGCTCCAACCCGTAATCCAGCATAGCCTTGAGGCCGGTCTCCGACAAGCCGGCGACGGTCCGGGCAACTTCCTCCAAATCCCTGCCGGCGCAAAATTGGCCGTAAAACGTACGCTCGACGAGTCCCATCACCGTTTCCTTCACCACCGGAATCTTCATGAGCCGCGAATTCATCACCCGAATCCCCACGTCGACGGCGGGCTCGATCGCCAGCAAGTGAAGCGCGACGGCCGATTTCACCAACTTCGACGTCCCAACCGACGAGAACAGCTCCTTCGCATCCTCAAAGTCCACGACCTTATCGGCGGCTGCGGCTGGCTCGGGCTTATCGGCGAAGTTGAGCGGCGGCACGGCGGCGGTGAACGACGAGGGAGCCGAGTTCAGACGCCGGACGAAACAGGGCAGAATCTTCTTCGCGATTTTTCCGGGATTCCCTACACGGCTGGCCATTAACAAATCCGATCTTTTTGATCCTTGTTTTCTTTATTGTCTCTGTCGTCCGATAAAACTCTAACAATGTTCGATGAACTCCAATGACTATTTAACGAAGTCATTTAACTTCTGTGTCATGCACCCCTCAGCCTGACGTGGACCCGAGTCGATCAATTTGATTGGATAAGTTTTGGATATCGTTTACGTATAATGGAGAACTGCAGTTTCTAGGAAACTGCAAAAAATTATTAAAAAAATGGAAAATTATAAAACGTCCTTAATTGAGAAAATCTTCTAGAAATATGTATTTTATGCTGAATTAATAAATTCTTTCCTATTTTGGGTTTTTTAACACTTTTATTAAAAAAAATTCAACTGCATAAATCTTGAATACTCAACACAACGCCCAATGTATCAGCGAACATCAGAAGATGAATCTCATCCAGATGATAGTAAAAAACTCTGCAAGTCAAACATAAAATTTGTAAGGCTCAAAATTATTAAGTTAAATAAGCATTTAACACGTTTAAAATGAGAAATTTAATATAAAAAAAAAAAACAAAGTAAATTTATTAATAAATATTTAAAAAAAATAATGAAAACCAATTATATATAAAAGTAAATGTAATACACATAATGTATTGTAAAATAAACTTACCAATTGAAAAGGGTTTAACAATGGCCAATGGGCGTGTGCAATGCACGATGTGTGCTCATTGGGCGCTCTGTGTATGTCTAATCTTGCAGTATAGTTTTTTATGAAAAATTACAAAATTGGGCACGTGCAATACACGACATGTGCCCTTTGGGCGTTTTGTGAGTGGCCAACCTTGCATTCTAGTTTTGTATGAAAAAGTCAAAAAGTCTTGTAATTGGACCTTCAATACTGCATTTAATAACATTTAACTTATTAGTATGTACCTTATAATTTATGTGTCCATATATATGTAAACAAAATTTATCAAATAAGTAATGCTCATCATCTTGCAATGAAGAAGATGGAAAGTTGGAGACCAACAAATGCATGAGTGGGGAAAATAATCGTTATGCTCTAAAAATATTAGAAACCAATAATCAAAGGGAAACAATCATGACAAGAAAATTCAGCTTCCAGTGGAGTGTGTTCTAAGAAATTCTTTGAAGTTCGAACTTAATAAGTCGTTTGGTTATTTAAGAACTCTAAAGCAGCTATCCGTTGCCAAAAAGTGTTACATTTTATGAGTGATGTGGTTGTCCTTTTTTCTCTCTACTTCTACTTCGTTAGGATTGATGATTGGTCATCCAAAGTTCAAAATAATGTTACCACCTTTTATGTATTAAATGAAGATTGAACTGCATCTTTTTCTAAAAAAATTACTTGGTTATTTTAAACTAGTAAAACAAACATAAAGGGTTTAACCTAAAAATTTAAGTGCAACAAAGGTTACATAAAAAAAAAATTAAATGTTAAATCATTAATTATAAAGTTGTTGGCTGTTGGATTACTGTCTTCTTCTTCTTTTCAACAACAAAAAAAAAATAAAAAATTAATCATTATTTCCCTGAAAATTAAATAATTTTCATTTAAAAAATAACAGGATTTCATGTTCAACAATTAAAAAAGGAATTAAAATTTAACAATTTCTAATTGAAATTAAAGAAATTAATTATACCCAGACCCAAATTTATTTAACTCAACCATATATGCAAGCATGCATATTCTGCTTACCTGAAACAGCATACAGATTCAAACTTTCATAAGCTTACATCAACAACAATGGTAACGTATCAAAGAAATTTGATGATTTGCAAAGAGATTTGAAAGATTAATTAACAATTGAAGAACAGGGAATTGAAGTAATATTACCAAAACACAAAACAAACCAAAAAAACAAAGAAACACAAAACGAAAAAACCAAACAAAATGCGTGGTCTACATGCGACGGTTAAGAATGGAGCGTTTCTAACTCACATAGTATTTGACTGATTAATCTTAATATTGTCCATTGTCATCCATTCTTCTTGGAGCATTGCGGCTATAAGTACTCAGATCCCCTGTCGGGCTTGTCAGTTCAACACGCAAACATGTTTTTAAGATCTCAAAAACCAGGAGTTTTCAATCCCACCATTGTTCAGCCTCAGCTGATGCAGAAATTAAAGAACAAGGATGAACATGGAACAGCTGAACCAGGTGATTAGTCCTTGTGCTTTTAATTTCTTTGAGCAAAACCAAGAGTTAAAATAACATGTTTTTTTTTTTTTAAATTTATTGGCGATGAGAAAAACCTGCAGCCATTATTTCAGGGTGTGTATTAGGTAATTCAATCTAGATTGCTCCTAGCTAGCTGATCGGTTCAAACCAGATACAAATTAATAGCCTGACCAAATTTGATTGGAATTGTCCCTTAAAACATGTTTTTTTGTGAATGTTACATTGTTGTAGTCGATCTTAGGCCCTAACTCACCCTCCGTGGACTAACCTTACAGAGGAACCCTTAGGTTTTCGGGGCATTGGATTCTGCTTTACTCAAGCCAATCTCGCTTCCGATTCGTCCTCGTCCACTCCTGCTCGCGTAGAGGCTTCTCACTAAGGCGAAACGCTACCCTACCGATGTCCCTCGGCAGATCGCTTAGCCCTGTGCATCTTCGGCGCAAGAGCCCCCGAAAACGGGGAAACTAATGCAAGTATGGATGTGGTAATTGCTAATGCTTTCAGGAGATGGGCAATCATGATGGCGAAAGCTAAAGATACTGCCCAGTCCGCCATGGAATCAATGCAACAGGTCTGCAAAGAGAACATTAATCTGAATAAACTCATGAGATTCCTAAGCTAAGACTTTGATTCCATGTTATATATATGCTGCTTTTTTTTTTTTTATTGCAGTCTGGTCAGCATGAAAAATAAAGTCATCAATCTCTCATCAAGAATTAATTTTAGATTTTTGAATAAGACAGACATCCTCAGTCATAGATTATTTCCTTAAAAATTTTGGGTTGTTAACTGTACTTTGGAATAAATTAAAGGAAACTTAATGTTGTGTAGTTTGATCTGTTTGGGTATGTAGTGTGTAGACGAGACAAGAAGTGTTAACATTTGAAACAAATTAAAGATTCTTATATAGTGCAATAATTATTGTGTTAAAAGTGGTCTCAATCTTATCATGAGACTCATTTTCTTCACAACGTGCTTTAGAAAAATGATGTCTGATGTGCCCATTAGAACACTACCTTTGTGACAACGTAAAAAGAAGGAAACAATAAAGCATGAATCTGGGAAAGTGGAAACTGGGGTCAGCAATGAGCCAAATGATCATATTTCTCTGAGTCACGATCCATATTTGTGCTTTTTTGGATGACTGGAAACCCACAACCATATGCATGCTTTTCCCTTTCCAGTCAACTGATTAAAGGGACACTATTCCCCTTCCTTCCCTCGTAAGAAATCAAGACTAATATACCCACAAGAAACTGTCTCACAAACTAAGATCCGCGGTCTTGGGATCAACAAAATAGTGAAATGTATACCACAATGCCACTCTCACTGTACCGCAACAACCCGGCTGCTCTGTCCAAGTATCCTTCAGAGGCTCCAAATTCTGGGTATCTGGTGGCTACTGATGAAGAATCTCAAGAAATGGATTCCTTTTGCTGGGGTGTCTACCAGCACGACAGAATTACGAGGCTGCCGTTTCCTCAGGACAGGATCTTGAAGGTTGTTCATGTGTCGGAGTATGACAAAGACAGTGTCAAGAAAGTCTGGTTCATTCCTGTTCTTGATCACCCTCTTTCCTCCAACCGCTACTATGTTATCAAAGCCAACGGCAGACACAAAGGGTAAGTGCCAGACTTGTGATTCAGACTCATTCTGCAACATTTATAGATCATTGAAAGTTGCAGCACAACCAGGTTGGTCTGGCTGTTAGAGCATCCCTATTAAAGAGATTTTTCTTGATCTTTCAGACACTTTTGTCACATGGGAGTGAGTGAGGAAGGAGAGAGAGTGTGTGGTTGCTCCTACAAGTACCCAAGTTTTTGCAGGCTTGTGGGTCCCATTGTGGAGAGAGATGTGTCGCCTAGGCGGGCGCATGAATCTGGCTTAAGGACCCAAGTTTTTGCAGGTTTGTGGGTGTAGAGAGAGAAGTGATCGCCACTGCATGCAGGCGGGCACATGAATATGTTTTTTAAGATGTAATTAAGAATTGTTTTTTAGGATGTAATCATAAAGTTAAAAGTTATGACTCTGGATAGGAGCTGTGAGCCTTCTTGGTTATAGCCAATAAAAAATGAATTACTTGGGTTTACCTCCTTGTGGTCCTGAATCACAAGGCGGAATTTACTTGATAAACTCTTGCTTAATCTTGCAGTTAGCTAAAGGTTGTGTTTTTATGGTGTAGGAGGGCGTACAGGTGCGCCCGAGAGATGTCAGTGAGAACATGTTGCTTTGAGAGTGATACTGAGGAACTGAAACCAAGGCAGTTTAACCACAAGGATGTGTATCAGCAGTTCGAGATCTGCCCTTATTTTAATGGCGGATTCTATGCCAGAGCCGTAGCGTGTGACGGCATACCTCCCAAGTTCCTGAGAAGAAAGGGATGGGAAGTTCACATTTCCCGCTCCTCCATTAGAATCCATCTAAAGGAAGCTCAGGGCCTCAATCCTTTTCACCCACCCGACATTCCCGAACTAAAAGCTCCCATTTCTTCAAAGCGCTCCACTCCAATCGTCATCGGAAAGTGGTATTGCCCCTTTGTATTCGTGCAGGAAGGAACAACCTGCGGCAGACAGGAGAAAGAGCAGCAAATGAAGAAATCTTTGTTCTACGAGGTTGCCCTGAAACGTTGGTGGGAGGAAATCTACGCGTGTAGCAACGAAAGCAGCAGATCTGCAGGTAACATTTTCATCGTCTTGTAGTTTAGTTGGAGTTGAATAACTAGAAGTTCTCAGTTAGTAGATACCTATACACAATCTGTGATTAGGTTTCTAGTAAGCTATTATTTATAGAGTTTATTATAGAAACAATCTGTGATTAGGTTTCTAGTAAGCTATTATTTATAGAGTTTATTATAGAAATGGTCCATCGAATATTGTGAAATTACCAGTTTGGTTCTAGACAATTTTTCTTGTTCAATTAAGTTCTCAACTTTGAAAATTTTAACCATTTTGGTCATCTGTTTATTTTTACCGTTTGATATCCGTTAAATCGTGATCAAATTCATAATTTCAATATAGTCAAGGAACCATTTCAGTCAAAAATTAATTATCGAAATGGTCTCTTAACGATAATAAAATTATCAATTTTGTCCCGATTTAACATCTGTTTAACACCACAATAAATGGAGGATCAAATTGGTTAAATTTTTCAAAATCAAATGACTTGGGCAAGAAAAGAACCAAATTAATAATTTCGCTATAGTTGAGAGATCATTTCGGTAATAAACTCTTATTTATATTTTACAATGCAGGCAATGTCGTGGCCATTGATGCACGCGTGAAGAAGATATTGACTTTGATCGACGGTGTCGAAGCTTCGAGGGAACCGAAAACTGGGCCCCACGACGAGTTCGTGTGGTTTAGTATTGTGAAAGGAGGGAATGAGAGGCGTGTGGGTTTGAGCTCCGCCATTGTTGAGCAGCTGAGATGGGTGCAAGAAAGGCGGGGGTGGTTCGGCGATGGCGAGGGGGATGTGAGGGTGGAGGGGACGGAGGAGATAAGGAGTGAGAGTGGGTGGAGAAGATTTGGTTGCTATGTGTTGGTGGAGAGTTTTGTGATGAGGAGAATGGATGGGAGTTTGTTGATTAACTTTAATTGTAGAAACACCCGGAAGATCATATGTACGTGGGAATAGAATCTGCAAGCTTTACTCGCATTGATGTGGTTCTGTTTGATTTGTACTATGTAGTTTTCATTCTAATCTTCATCTTGTCTGATACCATACTCCTCAGTAGCTTAGCTTGAATTAGACTATCATGAAGTAAAATTCTTGTCACGTGTTGTGATTATATTGATAAAAAAAATAGATGAATAAAAGTTGTGTAGTATTACATACACACAAAAACCTCAAAAAGTTTCAATAAGATTGTTCTAACTTCTAATAAACAAATAATTAACCCAACAATTCAACTAGTTGACCAATGAAGTTGGAGAACAATTCAACTAGTTGACCAATGAAGTTGGGAGATCAAATATAGAGTTCAATTCCTTATAAAGATGTATGAAATTGTCTCTATTTGAGATTGCACCCATTTGAGACATGCTTGATGAATTACCTACTCCACCAAAATTTTGAGCAATGATGCAATGGGTGCTTGGGATTAAATAATTTGAATTTAAATTCAATAATTTTCATCCAACAAAAAAATCATCATAGTATATTAACTAGTCAGGTGTCAAACACCTTTCACTCAGATGAGTGGCAGGATCAAACTCTGGTGGTGAGTGGCAGGATCAAAGTTTGGTGGTGAGATATTGACACTTTGAGTGGCAAGTGAGCTCTCTTTGTGGGGAGGAATTTCGGGAGAATCCAGGTTCAATTTCCACTGACGATTCAAACTCTGGTGGTGAGATATTGACACTTTGAGTGGCAAATGAGCTCTCTTTGTGGGGAGGAATTTCGGGAGAACCCAGGTTCAATTCTCACAAGTGACGATTCCCCCTGGCCAGCTCCCGTGCCTCCCGGAGCGAACATGGGTGGACCCCGGACCGTTAAACGGATAGAGAGAAAAACCCTGTAAATTTATAAAAAAAAAATATAAAAAGTATAAAACATATATTATCTTGTAATAGAGTTAATAGTACTTTAAAATAGAGTCATGTTAATAATATAATTCTCAAATATATAAGATGTATTTTTCAATAATACTTACGGTATTAACCAAACTGTGCAATAATAATACCATGAACAAATTGTAAACATTCAGTTGGTAAATTGTGAATGTTTAGTTGTGAACATTCAATATGTAAATTGTAAATATTCATGTAAATTGTGTATTTTGGACCAATGTAAATAGAATAATTTGCCCAAACTGTGTGGGTTGACCAAAATATGGGCACAAGCCCGAAATTGGCACATTTTTAGTATCGGCCCATCGATTGGTCTTATTGAAAGTCAACACAGGTTAAATAGCTCGTGTTTGAATCCAATATTCAAAATTTCAGTTTCCCGGCAAAGGTCACCGGAATGTGAAAGGACACAGGCTCTGATAGACGGCGATCCAGATTTCCGCCAGTTCGCGGGTAAGCTTTTTCCTCCCACCTCTCTCTCTAGTAATATGAACACGAAACGTACATTAGATTTCGTATGTGTATTCGATTTTGATCTAGGGTTGCATTTCAGACCTGTGCTGCTTATTCGTCGAACTTAATTCGTTTGATTAAGTTATTTTGCCAGTTTCAGCTTAATCAGGAGAGGAATTTGATTTTACCGTGTTGCAGAAACCTATTCAAGGTATGGAGAAAGTGGTTGCTACAGTCAGTGGATACCAGGGCACCGAGCGATTCAATCTCATCAAATTGATTGCCAAGGCCGGTGGAAACTATGTCGGGACAATGAGTGATTCCATTACACACCTGGTTTGTGTTAGATATATGAAATTTTGAAGCTTGTATTGTAATATCTCTATCAATTTGCAGCGAACAAAAACTTTTTAATATCATTGACTAAGATATTTGCACTTGCTTCTGGTGAGATAGTGATCTAAGGACACTTGTTCAGAACTTGGGATTGTCAGTTGCTACTTCTCTGGCATCCTCATCCAGTTTATCAGTAGGAACTAACTGAAAAAAATTTGAAAGTATATGATTTTCGTTTGAGAGGTTTCTAATATGGAGGTCAAACTGTCCTTTTATATGGCAATAAAATATAATTGTGATGAATTATAATTGATGTGATAGGTGTGCTGGAGATTTGAAGGAAGGAAATTTGAACTTGCTAAGAAGTCAAGAAATATATTCATTGTTAACCATAGGTGGATTGAGGACTGTATTAAGAAAGGAAGACGTGTTCCAGAGCATCCTTATACAATAAAATGGTATGCCACATTTTCTTCACAGGCTCTCTGCATTGTTCCGCTGCAAAATCTATTTGGGAAGAAATATGTGCATTCTGGTATTTAGTTTGAAATTTCATATTATTTGACGAATTTAAGTATCATAGTTACCACTGGATTATTTGAAAAGGAATGGTGTTGCTCCAATGATTTGAGATTTTCCTTGAATCAATCTGAATTTGATGCAAAGAAATTAACTTTATTGTTTTAAAAATGTATATATGCTCAGTCACAATTTTAACGATTTCCTATATCTTACTCCAACTCACAGTAAAACTATTTGACAATTTGGTATATAATGATCCAAATCGTACAAGTGTATGTGATCTAATAAAGGCCTCCTCTGCCTTCTCTAATAATCTAGTGTAGCTGAACCATTGCCTGTTAATTTGTATAGTCTAGCATGTATAACAAGGAATGGGTTTTTATTAGCAACTTATCTGATG
This sequence comes from Ipomoea triloba, assembly GCF_003576645.1. NCBI lineage: Eukaryota > Viridiplantae > Streptophyta > Magnoliopsida > Solanales > Convolvulaceae > Ipomoea > Ipomoea triloba. The sequence goes on from NC_044918.1 coordinate 1,446,666, forward strand.
CACTGCCGGGTGATTTACCGCTGCTTTGGGTTGTAACTGTATTTCAATTGGTATTGTTGCTTAGTAAATGTTTTTAAAATCAAATTTAAGTAATTCTTATGATTTCAAATTTTTTTTCTTTTCCAGTGGGCAAGAAGTAGGGCCACTGCTGATGAACATCACACAAGTTGGTGAAAGTAATCAATCCAGTGGGTGTAATCATAAAGAACCGCAGATTGACACTGAGGTTGAAGTGAGTGCTTAGTGCTAATGTTTCTTTGGCCAACTCCACTTTCAAAAGCAAGCTGATTTCCAAGTTTGCTTCACTATACTATTTTCATTTGCATATGTAGTATCCAGCAAACTGTTTAAACCAGTTAAGGCATTTCCTTATTTCACACTTATCTAGACACTATTTACTGCTCTTTTACATCTTCTGGTCTTCGATTATTTTGTCTTCTGTTTATTGACTCATCAGCAGAGAAGCAAACTCTTAATTGAGAACAGTTCAAACTTTATGAATTTTCTGCATGTTTTATGGGTTGCATTAGTACATTATGGCTTGCAGGCTAACCTGGAATGTAGCATGAATTGGCTCTATTTATTGAAAAGATTTGGAATTTTCTTATTTCTCCTTGGATGAGAATTAAACCTCATAGAGGGCAAGGCTTACCAATAGGGATGGTGCATGATGGGGCTTATTTGTCTTAATAAATTGGTCTTTCAAGTACCTTATCCTTGTATTCCTTGACATTGTTATGAATGTAATGTATGTTAATATCTGCTATTTGTGGGAATTACCTAAATGAAAATTTGATAATTAGATATTCAATGTAATTGATTATGAAAGTAACTTCAAACTTTTTTCGTTCTTTTGCTGACTTTGTTGTAGGAATATTTTCCTGATCCTGATATAGACAAGCCTAAATCAAGGAAGAAAATGAAAAATAGAAGTCTTAAGTGTGACCGTAACTTAAGCAGTAGACTTGATCATTATGATTCTTCTACATCAGGCTCATGGAGGATGGAGGTATGAAATTTAATGACATTGTATACTGAACCTATAACAAAGTTCTCTTCCTTTGAATATGTATTACTTTGATTAAGTGATTGGATCAACAATGTGTTACAAACTTGCATTCTTATCATCTTGTATCCCTTGTTATATAGACAGAGGAACTGAGTCCTGAGCCTGCAGTATTTCGTAAACCAAAGAAGGGAAGCATCGACTTGCCAGAAACTTCTCTTAAACGTCGTAGGCTGGTGAAAAAGAATATTAGTGATGTATTGGAGATTTCAGATTCAGAAGAACTGAGCCCGCAAATTCGGACTCCGCCAGAACATGAAAGTGCCATGCAGTCTAATAGCGCAAATATTGGGAGGCATGATCACACATCAAATAACAGTCAAACAACCAAATTTAGCTGCCCTGAGGATCACGCAAATGGGATTGAAGTTCATGGTGATACTGAAGAAGTGCTAAATATGACCAATGGGGAAACTTTAGAGAATGAAGGTGCATTGCCTTCCCCATTTAAATCTCCACTGGAGCAGAGACAGATTGTTGATGTACATCAGAAAGAAGATGAAAATTGTGCGAAACTGCCCACATCACCCGCACTCTCTTGTGTCATATGCTGGACAGATTTCAGCTCATCCCGGGGGTTGCTGCCTTGTGGCCACCGTTTTTGTTTCTCATGCATCCAAAGCTGGGCAGATCAAATGGTAGTAACCACTTTGTTTTTATTCTTGGCTATGCACATTGTTACTCTTCTCTATTATACAATGAAACTCCTGATACTTGGCTACATTTTGTTCCAAATGATTCCTGCTAATAGTAAATATGGTTGTCACAGGTATCACGTGGAAAAACTTCAACGTGCCCCCTGTGCAAGGTTGGTTTTACTAGTATTACCAAGGTTGCTGACGCTGAACCCTCTGATCAGAAAATATATTCACAAACCGTCCCGCATGATCGTCCAGGAACAGACATTTATCTTCTCCCTGATGGAGAAACATCGCATTTTCCAGCTAATGTAAGTGTCATTCTGTCCCTTCAATTTGTTGTCATGTCCCACTCAGTCACAGGTGCTTTTTGCACGCATTTCCCCCTTTACAAGACACAAGGGGTCATCACATAACATCATTTCATACGAACATGTGCTGATCTAGTAAACTGTTATTCGTCATAGCGGCTTCCCTGATCAGTTTTGTTTTGTTCTTTGGTATTATGCAGCCTGCAATGCCTCCAGTCTGCTGTCAATGTTCTTTTCGAGAACCCGAGGAGCTTCTCATCAACTGTCACGTTTGCCAGACTCGCTGTATACATGCATATTGCCTGGATCCTCCATTGCATCCATGGACTTGTATCCACTGCCAGGATTACCAGAGACGTTTTGAAACTTACCGTCGCATTTGGTAATATATAAACCATTTATTTACCATTTGGAAATTCTTGTTTATTTATTCCGTTTGTGAAAGGAATCTATTGCCATACAGAGTAGTATTACATGAAAGGGGTAGGGAATAATGCGACGCTTGGGGATTCCTAGAACCACTTGTATGCTTCTAAATATATTCAGTATATTGTCACCTTCCTGTTGATAAAAAAAATGGTCCTCTTTGGTAATATAGTTATCTTATCAGCCAATTTTGATTTATTTGATCACTATTAGATGTTTGATTTGGGTAAACAGTAAATATAAATGTTTGATTAATTAACTTTTTATAACAGTTTATTGTTATAAAATATTAAAATTCAAAAAGCTACTAAAAACAGTTTTTTCGATCAGCTTTTTGAGAAAGTTATTTTATTGTTTTGCATGTAATCAACTATCAATTAATAATTAATTTACCAAATGTCCAGTTAATACTATTAACTAGTCAAACTTACTAACCCAATTAATTAACAATTATTTATCAAACACCCTCATAATAATAATAATAATAATAATAATAATAATAATAATAATAATAATAATAATAAGTAAAGTGACCTACATCATCCTCTACGTTTAAAGATCCAAGTCTGCATATAATTTATTGTTTGGCCCTCAGTGGGCGCAGAGCATTTGGACTTTCCTGTTTGGAAGAAGTGAATGATACAACAAATTCTTTAAAATCATGACCAGACATACAGATAAACAAAGACGTGTCTTAGAAAATCAATTACATATCAACATCAACTTAGTATGGCTCATATAAAAAACAAATAATTTTTTTTGGGTAAATATAAATAGCAAATAATTGTATGATTATTAATTTGATATATATTGTAATTACTATAACTTTTAAAAATATGTTACATAAAGTAGATCAATAATATAAAAATTGCAGTACAAATACTTTGTATTTTTGTACTAATGTTTATTCAAAAGCTTAGCCGCCCACATCACCATCTACTGGATTTTCATACTTTTTCCTTTATGTACCATTTCATGCCGTACTCTACTTTCCATCTTCTTTTGACTCGAATTTTCGAACTTATAGCCGTAGATCCAAACATGTATATCTCCAAGGACAACTCTAATCACATCAAACTCAAACGTAAGAAAACATTATTCCTAATTTAATTGTTATAATCTGGTTCCTTATTGGATTATTAAGTATAGTAGTATTGGTACTAAATACCTGGATAATTACGTGGTATCTGTAGCATTTGTCGTTTTCGGCGTCCTTAAGTGGCACAAGTAATTGCCTTTCAGACAAATATTAGTCACATGATTAGCTAGAATTGACAAGTTAGGTGCACGTTACATGTTATTGATTGCTATACACTAATTGAGTACTTTTTTTTTTTTTTTAAACACGAATAACAAAGGATAATCCAACGTAAAATCATGATTTTAACGGATATTTTTCATCTCAATAATGCAGATTAGAGTGCATTAAAAAAAAGTGATGACGTCTGTTTACCCTACCTGTTCTTAATATTTACAATGCCTTGGAAAGAAAGGGAAACGACAGAAGAATGACTATGACCGCAATAAGCTGTTTATATGATTAAAGAAAGAGGAAATAATAAAAGCTAAACTGAGCATTAATACAGCAGCTGATTCGTCATTCTCTTAATCGCCACAAACATCATTTTCCTGTATTGTTTCTTTCTTCAAGTTCCAGCAATTAATTCCCTGGACCATTAAACATCCACCATATGTTTCTATGATTTACAAGAAAGCACACAGAAGCTATAAAAAATATGTTTCTATAATTTACAAGAAAGGACACAGTCACTATAAAAATTTATATTTTAGATGAATTTGTATTGTATCCTCAACCAGCAAAAAACAATAACGAGATATCAAAAAAGTCAACAGAATGCTTCTACAAGAAGGAACTTAGAATCTTATGGTTACTAAGGTAACTATTAGATCAAACCAACGGTGTTAAAGTTGCTACAACTAAAACTGAAGCTCCATCTCAAATAAAAGCCTAAATTGATAGTTTGATTTTATATTATATGCTCAACACTAAACACCAGGTGTTAATGATCATTTATACACAACACAAACACACATGTATGTATCTATATGTTGAGAGAGGGGATGAAGGAGAGAAGTTTTGATTGAAAGATTTATATATATATATAGTAGCATTAATATGTATGTTTTTAAGACTTAAAAAAGAGTAGTACAGTACAGTAGTGAAGAATCTAGAAAGGGAAGCTTTTGGTGTGCGGCGAATCTGCAATTTTGAGCGTTTCTTGGATGAGCTTCTGAGCTTTCCTGCTTCGTATTTCAACTCGCATGCTGTCGCTCTTCTCGATCTTGTCGTACGATGAATTGTTCTTCGTCTTCACGCTCCGCCTCAGCTTCGTCTTCAAGCTCACCACCAGCCTCTCCAGCCCCATCATCACCATTTCGATCTTAATATTACTACCTGCGCCCAGAAATAAGAGACGTATATACATCAATTATACAGACAACTAGACGGTGTTATTATATATGAATGTGAAAATATGTGTGTATAAAAGTACCTGGGAGATGGTTTGTTAGGAAGAAGAAGAAGGAGGCTAAGCGAGAGTGATGTTTTTTATAGGGCGATTGAAGTGTCGTAAGAGAGTTTAAATAGGTGGGTGGGTGTGTAATTGGTATGACCACGTTTGACTCCCACGTTGGTGGACTCGTGTGTGGTGCGGATTTCTCCATATAAAAATCCCCAACTTATCACCCAAAGTGTCTGGGTGGGTGAAGCATAATTGTCGTATTTGTATAAACTCAGTTTAAACTCAATGGGGTAGCTCAAGTGGTAAGTGATCCCTCTTTGTGGGGAAGAATTTCGGGAGAGCTTAAATTTGATTCCCACAAGTGACAATTTTCCTGGGCCAGCTCCAATGCCTCTAGGAGCGAACGTGGGTGGACCTAGATCATTAAACAGAAAGAGAAAAACATTGTGAATTTACAAAAAAAAAAAAAAAAAAAAAAAAAAAAAAA